>NC_134689.1:145241841-145541841 GCF_050947455.1 Rhinoderma darwinii
ATGTATGTGTAAACTGGAGCTGTGCATGCTCATTACCAGCAGTGGAGTCACTATAATTGACAGTTGACCTACCGTATAGCAGCCGGGATCAGAGAAACCTCCAATACCCAACCCCTAGATTGCAACGGCCAATAGTTACCAAGACATGTTCAAAGGAGTCACCAGGAGGAGTCTACGTGTTTCCTGAGATAGGAGGGGCATCTGTAAGAGCTGCTTCAAGTAATACAGTACTATGCTGCAGTGTTCAGAGTATATAATGCATACATGGTAAGACATTTGCTTTCTATGCGGGGCAGGGGGTACATGAAAATGAAGGCAGGGAGATGTTATATTGGGTGGGGAGGGAAATTATGCTGGGGTGGAGGGAGATAATACTGGAGGGGGGATGATACTGGAGGAGGGAATTTTACTAGGAGGATGATAACTGGGGGAAAGTCGGACATGATACCTGAAGGATATCTGTGGGGGATAATACCTGGGAGAGGGGGAAGAAAGCTTATACTTGAGGTGGGGAGTAACATATTATCTAAGGGAGATATCTTTATATTATATACTTATGCCACCTCCATTTCACACAGCCTAGGAAAGCTATTTTCCCCTTCCCACTTAAAAAAGCCTCTGTTACCTACTGTGTGCCATCTGCCCCTACCACGAAGTCCCTGCCACTTGGTGTCTCCCCCTTGATATTGTCTCCTTCCTCTTACATAGGCCTTGTTACCTTGCACATCCTCCCTGCCTCCACCCCATAGCCACCTTTTGTCACTCCCCGCTTACTATAGAGACATGTAATACCATGTAGTTAGGGCCCCCTTTCAAGGAACCCCAAGTAAATTTGGCATATCCCCCACAATCAATGGGCAGATAGTCCTCACCAATAAATGTTATGTTGTCAAACTCCTATATCCTATATATAAGCCATAACAGTCTAAATGCTAAAGTCTGGTCGCAAGTAGGCATCTGGTGAAAAGGTGTCTTAATTACGTAAGAGGTCTGGTCTGGGGTCTGAACTTTCCTCTGATTTGAGGTCTGAAATTATTTAGGGGTCTGGTGTCTGAATTAATTTTGTTGCCTATTGTCTACAAAGATGTCTTGTATGCTGCGTGTGAAGAGAAGGTGAAAACGCCATCCAGGCATGCTGTGGCGGTGAGAGATATTAGGGCCTGAAGGAGACAGAAATACATCTTGGTGTGTTCCCCCCTACGCCCCCACATATCCTCTGCACACCCTGCCTAATATCTCCTCCCTGTCCCTCCACAGAGTCCCTGTCAGGTTGCGTCTCTCCCCTGGCCATCCTTCCCCTCCTGCTTCTTTCAGTTTTACCAGCCCTTCCCCCACAGAGCCCTAACCCCCAGTCTCTCCTCCTTGCCCTCTGATAGAGGCCCTACCCACCTTCTGTCTCTGCCTTGCCCCTCCACAGAGACCCTTATAGTTTGCTTCTCACCCCTGCCCTACCTCTCCATCCCTTTTACTTTGCGCCCACCCCAGTAATGAGCAGGGGCCCAGACACCTTGGCTGTTTGGGGCCCAGAAATTCCAGATGGCTGCCCCCCTGCTGCCTATACCCCATTTCTTTGATGTGCAGTGGATCGCAAAACTCCTTGTTTCACCAGCAGTTGTACACTTCATCTACTTGGTGTTCCTCATCAATTTCTTCTTCAACAACTGCTGCAGAACCATCTGCCCAGGTCTCAGGGATTCTTCTCTGGGCCATGCGGCTCCAACTCATGACAGCAAGCCACTAACAGATGCAGGTTTTCCTCACACTTCTTTCCACAAATGTCTACATTATTAAGAGGTACAACTTTTGTCCCGCTTTTTGAAATTGACACCCTGTAACACTGATAATCTAGACCTCTCTTACAGCAGCACTTAAAAGCAAATTACTTGGAACTATCAGGAGAGCAAAACAGCTCTCTAACCAATTAGTCTGAAATTTGCATGAAACTCTGTTACAACTCTCTCTTTGTATCTGCCTCTAGAGAATCTGTTACTACTACTTCTAGTACTTCACTGCTGTTCTGCTGAGGACTCTCTAACTTGGAAGATCAACTGATCTACAGAATTCTATTTTTGTTCCTTACCAAGAATGATCATCTGACCCTTACCTTGGCCATAGCAAAACCCTGCCAAGCTGAACTAGAGGGGGCAAAATATGACAAATCTAACAATTAGCAAAGTGGATTGGCTGGCATAGCAAAATCGCTGTTTTACCTTAAGTAATGGATTAATGACTCCTAAAAGCCTTAGACCCTCACACCAAGATCTCAATACAAGATTAGCTCCCTCTTCTGCAAACCTTGTTTTCCCAAGGCACTAGGGCTTCCAGAGGATATAGAAGTAGGCCCGTGCCAATGAGCTACTACCACCTTGGGCCTCCAAGACTGTGAGGGACATCTACAAAGAGATTGTTCTGCATTCTCACAGAAACCTACCTATGAACTTCCATAATAAAGCTTTACACCTTCTTCTGGACAATACCTACCATACTTTACAGTACAGGCTGGACCCGGCAGAATGCCATAGGGGGAGGCCACCATGATCAGGGATGTTAGGAAGGGAAGGAGTTAAGGAGTTAGGGGTGTGGTTAGGAGGGGGCGGATGTGAGGGGGGACGAGGTCAGTTTACTTAAGGGTAGGAGAGGGAAAGGCGTCGCCATCTTTAGTAACAGCACAGGGAAGCTTGCAGCAGCACAGGGAAGCTGGTGATTTTTAGTTAACAGCACAGGGAAGATTGCAGCAGCACAGGGAAGTTTGTCCAGTACTTTATACTGGATGCACTACTTACCCAGCTCCGTGTTTGGATCTGGGGTGCAGGCGGTGCCGTCCTCTCCTCCACGGCGGCGGTCACGTCGCACGAGGCCTCCGGAGAGGTTGAGCCCGGAAGTGATGCCACGAGCCAGGCGCAGGGTAAGGAGCCCCACGAGGGACCCTCCAGGCCGGGCCCCTCGCTCGGCTGCCGTGAGCAGGACGGCCTGGTCTGGGAGGAATCCTGGAAGCCGGCCTGGCTCAGCGGAGGTGGTAGGGCAGGCGCCCATGCATCCGGGACCTCCCTCTGCCTCCAGACGACGGGACCCAGGACTTGCGGTGGGCCGTGCTGGCGATGCTCCAGTCGGGCGGCCCACCTGTACCCAGGATGGTGCAACCAATTCCAGGCGTGTGCCACGGTCGGTGGTGACACGGCGGGCAGGAGGGCGGCTACCTGCGGGCCGCGGGGTGGTCGAGCCTCCCCAACAGACGGGCGGAGAGGCCCAGTTCATTGGCGCAGTTAAGGAGCGCTCCATCAGAAGGTCGGGGATGTCATGCGTGCGGCGCTTGTCCTGGCCCGTCTGGGCAGGATGAAGTGGACGACCCTGAGTTCGGTGACCAAGAGGGACGTCTGGATGGATCCTTCGCCCCGGCTGGTGGGGACACAGCACCTGCGCAGCCCGGTGAGTCGCTGTCTCCTACTTTTTCATTGCCTGCTGTATTTCGGTCCCCAGGGGTAGGGGGTGGGGGTTCACTTTTGCCTACGGGATTGCCGGGGTGTAGCGGGGGGATTACAGGAAGTACGGGTGGTGGGGGTGAGATTCAGGAATTGTTGTGTTGTGTGCGTGACCTTTTGGCGCGATGCGGAGGGGGGGCGATAGGTTCCCCGTCCCCGGTTGCAGCTTGGGTGGGGCCGTCGGGGCCTGCAGTGGTGGATAGCACGCTATGGGGAGCTGGGGTGGTGTCTAGGGAATCGGGCGTGGCAGTGTCGGTGCAGACAGAAAAGGATGTGGCAGTGGATGAGGTGCGGTTGGATGATAAGGCGAAGGGCGAGGTCTATGTTTGTTTTGAGGGCCCATTGGGGGCGCATCTGAAACCGGAAGTAAGGGAAAAGATATGGAGGGATGAATATGTGGAAATTTTTTCATTGTTGCCGTTGGAGAAGTTCAATTTAGATAAAGGGAAGTGGTTGGAAAGCAAGAAGGAGAAGGAGGAAAAACGTCGGTATCGATTGATTCCCCAAACTTTTGTTAATTGGTTGCAGGCGTTTGCTATTTTGGCAAGCGTAATTGGACAGAAGACGCCGGAGCATTGTTCCGGCCTCTTCTGTTATATGGATGCTATCGGAGAGGCTCATCGAGTTTACGGCGGGCAGACGTGGCTGCGCTATGATGAGCAGTTCCGGCAGCGGAAGGCAGTGAGACCTGACATTAGGTGGGATAACAAAGACATAGGGTTATGGTTGCGGGTCATGGCTCCAGTGCGTTTTGGCCAGTCCTTTCAAGGGGGTGGGGCCGGGGTGGCCGGCCCCTCATTGCCTTCGGGGGGGGGAGCAGGGGGGACAGGAGGAAAATCCGGGTTCTGCTGGCAGTTTAATGAGGGCCAGTGTAAGTTCGGATCGGGTTGTAAGTTCAAACATAGCTGCACCTCCTGCGGGGGGATCTCTCACGGAGCGGTTAAATGTTTTCGGAAGGGAAAAGGACGAGGGGCCGGGGGCGCTGCTATTCAAGGGCCGGACACCGGTGAGGTGGGAAGACATGGAGCCCTTTCTAAATAGGTACCCTGATAGGTCCAGGGCAAGTTTGTTGTTGGATGGTTTTCGGGTTGGTTTCCGGAACCCTGCCCCTGCTCACAAGGTGCCGTTTACCTTGCGTAGTTTGCGTTCAGCGTTGCAGTATCCAGGGGTAGTAGGGGATAAGTTGCGGAAGGAGGTGGAGTTGGGGCGCATGGCAGGTCCGTTTGAGAGTTGCCCTTTACCGGAGCTGGTGGTGTCACCACTGGGGGTGGTGCCTAAGAAGGAGCCGAATAAGTTTAGGCTCATACATCATTTATCTTACCCGAGGGGGCGATCGGTTAATGATGGGATTTCTCCAGAACTTTGCTCGGTGGCTTACACGTCGTTTGATGCGGCAGTTGCGTGGGTGCGCCGCTATGGTGTGGGTGCATTAATGGCAAAAACGGATATTGAGTCGGCCTTTCGCCTCCTCCCTGTGCATCCTGACAGCATACGGCTGTTAGGATGTTATTGGGACGGGGCTTATTTTGTGGATCGCTGCCTCCCTATGGGGTGTTCTATTTCCTGTGCCTATTTTGAGGCTTTTAGTTCTTTCCTGGAGTGGGTGGTTTGCGATGTTGCGGGGGTCTCGTCGGTCATACATTACTTGGATGATTTCCTGTGTGTTGGTCCAGGCGGGTCTTCGGTTGGTGCTACGGTGTTGAACATGATAGAGTGGGTGGCAAAGAGGTTCGGTGTGCCTTTGGCCCAGGACAAAACGGAAGGACCTAGCTCCTGTCTGGTCTTTTTAGGAATCACCATTGATTCTTTGAGGATGGAGTGTCGGCTCCCGCAAGATAAATTGGTAGCGTTACGGGCGGAGGTGGACCGGGCTAGACATTTGCGTAAGATCACGTTACGTGCATTACAGTCATTATTGGGTAAGCTTAACTTTGCTTGCAGGATTATGCCCATGGGCCGGATTTTCAGCAGGCGGCTGTCGGGAGCGACGGCTGGGGTGACAGCCCCTCATCATTTCATTCGTCTGACACAGGCGCTGAGGGCAGATTTGGCAGTTTGGTTTGAGTTTTTGCATCGTTATAATGGGAGGTCCTTGATCATGGCCCCGGTGGTTGACAGCGTAGATTGGGAGCTGTTTACAGATGCTGCGGGGGGCGTGGGATTTGGGGCTTACTGCAAGGGTCAGTGGTGCGTGGCGCGGTGGCCTGAGGAATGGGCGGAGTTGGGTTTGGTGAAGAACCTGGCATTCCTAGAGCTGTTTCCCATAGTAGTGGCGGTGGAAATTTGGAGTGAGAGGTTTCGGGACAGCAAGGTACGGTTCCATTGTGACAACTTGGGCGTGGTGGGGGCTATTAACAACGTGTCAGCGTCATCCCCCCCGGTCGTCCGGCTGTTGAGGCACCTGGTTTTACGTTGCTTGTCTTTGAACGCTTGGGTTGTGGCGGTTCATGTGCCAGGGATCAAAAATGACATCGCAGATTCTCTTTCTCGCTTGCAGTGGGAGCGGTTCAGGATGGTGGCTCCGGACGCGGAGGAGGACGGGATCGCTTGCCCGGAATGGTTGTGGGGGCTGGGTTACGAGCCGCAGGAGGTTTGATTCAGGCTTCGCTTGCGCAGGGTACTTGGGCTGCTTATGATTCGGCGTGGCGGGAGTGGGAGAGTTGGTTGGCAGTTCTGGAGGGTGTAGTGACGGATGATGATCGGGTGGTGGCGTTGTTAGTCTTTCTGGGGCAAGTCTCTATCGCGGGCTGGTCAGTGTCCAAGGTAAATCGTTTTGTGGCAGCCCTGGCTTTTGGTTTTAAGGTCCGGGGGTACACAGATGTTACAAAAAGTTTTTTGGTTGGCCAGGCCCTGAGGGGGTACAGGAGAGGGAGGATGTTGCCGGATCGGCGGCGCCCTGTGTCGTTTATGTTGTTGGAACAGTTGTGGGGGGTGTTGTGTGACATTTGTTTTTCCAGCTACGAGGTGACCCTGTATAGGTTGGCATTCTCGTGGGCATTTTTTGGGGCCCTGAGGGTCAGGGAGCTGGTGGCTCCCAGCACAAGGAGACCTGGGGGGTTGAGAATGGAAGATGTGTTGGTAACGGATCGGAGTGTGGAATTCTGGATCCGGCGGTCTAAGACGGATCAAGGGGGTCGGGGTAAGAGAGTGGTGTTGGGGGTGGCCAAGGGGGTCAGGATGTGCCCAGTCGCCTGCTTTGCGGGGTTCAGAGTGGTCTCAACGGTGCGTAGGGGACAGTTGTTGTGTCATGAGGATGGGTCCTTTATGTCCCGGTATCAGTTTACGTGGGTTTTTCGTAGGTGTCTGCGGAAGTTGGGACTGGAGGAGGCGTTGTTTTCCCCCCATTCTTTTCGGATTGGGGCAGCGACGGAGGCGGTGGCATGGGGGTTGGGTGAGGAAGTGGTAAAGCAGATAGGTCGATGGGATTCCCGCCGCTTCCAGCTGTATGTGCGCCCTCAGTTTATATGATAGTCCAGTCGTAATCCCTCCTTCTCTACACTCCCTCCAGGTCCCCTCATCGTTTTTCTCTCCTCCTCCATGTTTCGCTTGCATCCTTACTCGTTTTGTTAATCAGTGGTTTTATTTTTCAGGACCAGCGGGGCGATTGGTGTGGATCGTCGGGCATTCCTACGTTCATTGGGGGGCGGAGCGGGCGGATGTTCGTCCAGACGGGCGGCAGTTGGGTTTTCGGCGGGAGGATGTAGTCGTGCGGTGCCTGGGGAGTAGGGGGATGCTGTGGAGTCGGGTGTTGCCGGACGTGCATCGGTTTGCGCTGATGGACAGGGCCCCGGATGTCTTGGTGTTGCATGTCGGGGGTAACGATTTGGGTAGTCGTCCTTTTCGGGAATTGATCAGGGATATAAAATACGATCTACTCAGGTTATGGTCCGTTTTCCCGGCTATTGAGGTGGTGTGGTCAGAGATTGTCCCGCGGAAGGTTTGGCGGCATGCTAGATCGGTGCAGCGGTTGAATAAAGCCAGGGTTAAGGTTAATCGGGCAGTTTCGGGTTTCGTGGTGAGAAACGGGGGGGTCTTCGTGCGTCATTATGACTTCGAGGATGGCCAGGGTAATTATTGGCTAGGTGATGGTGTGTACCTGATGGCCGTGGGGATCGACCTGTGGACTCTGCGCCTGCAGGAAGGTATCGAAAGGGCCCTCTCGTTGGGTGGGGGCTCGCATACTTAAAGGTGTCTAAGTATGTTCGTGTGGCGGATTGGGGGTCCTTGGAGTTGGTGGTAAATTACTGTGGGGGGGGGGATTCATAGGGGGTATGGTCCCTCCCCAATTTATTATGGTTGGTAGTCTGCTCAATTTGGGCTCCTGCTGGGTGGTGTCCCGAGGAGTGGTCAATTTGGGCTCCTGCTGGGTGGTGTCCCGAGGAGTGGTCAATTTGGGCTCCCGCTGGGTGGTGTCCCGGGGAGTGGTTGCGGTTGAGGTCAGCCAACTGCAGGTATAACGGTGCCCCTGAGCCAGTAGGGTGACGGCTGGGAGAAAAATACTATGCAGGTGGGCTGTTTCGTGACAGACTTTTGTAGCTCCAAGGACTCCCCTTCCATTGTTATTATTATTTGTAAATTGGTGTTCTTGATGTTTGTTTGTAAATAAAATGGCTGCTGTGGCCAAATTTATCCAACCCAAGTGTCTGAGTCTTATTAGAGGGACAGGGGGTTTGGAAAAAGGTATGGCCATTAATGGGGAAGGTGAGTAGGTGAAGCCACTTCCCCCCGGTAGGAGTGTACGCACTCTACAGTCCCCTGATCATGGAGAGGGCAACACTGCACCCCCTTATCCCTATTTTCAAGAGAAAAATATTGCCTACAGGTGGGGGTCAACATTTTGTCCTTCAGGTGCACAATGACCAGGAACTTTTGATTCTATGTGAGCCCACTGATCTTCTAGGCTTTACTGTGAGCACTTAGACTTCCCAGCATACTTACTCAGAAGTGGACTCTCCTTCATGATCTCTGAATAAATATTCTGCAACTAGTCCTCAAGGTACCCAGCCGTTCTACAAGAGTGGCCACCATTTCCTAAATTTTCCTTCCCTGAACACCTAAACCAGTAGTCACTTCTGTTTTCCAACCCTTATTCTAGCACTGTCTAATTGTTATGGTTAGCTATAGCTTTCTGGTCATGTATGCCCACATAGTTCTGCTCACTAATGATCACCTTCCTAGTGCCCCACTACTAGACCTTAACTGTCTCCTTGTTTATATGCTATTGGCATATGCTGCCTACTTTTCATTCTGCTCTGTTGTAACACACTTTCATCAAAGTTTTACATATTTGTTTGCATTTTTTGTATACTTCTGTATCATTGAGATGTACCATTTTGTGCACACTTGATTTTGTATTACAGGGCTTAAAATTGATAAATAAAAGAGAATATAACAAATGTATTTTCTTTTACTTTAATATTTATTTTTTTTTACAGATTTATATATGTCACCATTTACACATATCACAAATAAAATAGACAGTAGAGGTACATGAACATCTATTATTAAATTACAGTGGTGTATACTTTCCATGTTCAGTTCATCATGGTAAAACACCTAGTCAGTCAGTTGTATATTGCTTTAATACTAGCATCTGTATTAAACTCATGTCATTAATACATGAACATTGTAAAGATTAAATAAGAAAAATATTTTACAAATATCACTAATGCATTACTTGAGGAATATCAAGATTATTAATAATGCTTAATAGTACACAACAAAACATTCTGGGCTACACACTTAGAATTCCACTGTTTATAGCATAATCTTCTGCCAAGCTCACACTTTTTGGTAGTACATTACCTGGAACAGATACTTCCAAAAAGTAGATTATTTAGTTGCTTTAGATGTGCTTATATATGATTATCCAGAAAATAGTGGCATTACTTTACAAAAATATGTGGACCCCACCCAATTAAATTCATATAAAAATACCTTGATTGATCACAATGAATTTAAGATTAACTACATTTATCTTGTCAATTTCAATTTTTCATGCAATTGTAGGTACCTAAATAACTATGGCCTGAAGAAGTCTAAAGCAAATGATAAGATCCAGTGGTATTGGTGGTTGAACATCATTTCCATCCAGACGTAAATAACGAAGACGGGGTCCATGTGGAAAATGTGGGTCATGGTCTTCTTTGACTACATTAGGACAGATTATTGTTCCATTTATGTCTGGAAAACACAAAACAATTTAACAAAAAATGTTTTATTCCAATCTTTTATGAGCTATAGTATGTCATATTTTGAGGTGTCAGCTATTTTACGAATATCTTGACTAACACTATTCTACATTTTTTTTTACATGAATTTTAATAATTGCAATCTACAAAGAATTGGAAGTGATACATTAAGCAAATATCAAGCAGTGTACTGTATGTATTTTAGAATACATTTTGGCAAAAGTGGAGTGTTTTCATGTAATGTTGTGGAAATATTTTCATAAGTAAATTTGCAACCAGTAGGCTAAACATATTTACACTTCAAATTACTCTGATTATTTTGCAAGGGCTAGAAACTATACTTTTTCATGATTTTGAAAAACAAATAATAATAATAAACATTTTTGGAATTTTGGGCACCATGTGTATATGGTATTTTATGTAGAGTACTTAAAAAGTATGACATGCAAAGACTTGAGTACAGGCAAGTATATGTATATATGTCCATAGCTGGAAAGTACTGGAGGGCATGAACTTTAAACTTGAATGATTTCTAAATTTTCATTGTCAACGGCATCCATTGCTGACATCCGGAACACCAATTGTCGGATCTGTGCATATGGGGGGTTGCCGTTGGCAATGAAAATGTAGATACCGTTCAAGTTTAAAGTCCACGCTTAGCTTTATTGCAGTCCAAAAATAAATAAGTGCTTATTCAGCATGCAAGACTTGTAGCATATAAACAAAACAAACACCTTGCCCATCTGGGCACTAACTAAACAGCAGGTTTCCTCACCTATGGTAAACCATGAATATACTGTTCCTTGGATCAGGCTTTCCATGCTATACCTGTTTGGATTCCTGGGCTCTGACCCTCTCTGCAATAACTGCAGAGCTTTTATCACTCAATAAAGAATCAAGTAGCTTCTCCTTTTCTAACTGAGCTAGGGGTGACGCCCATACTGGAGTGGGAAAGGGAATGATTGTTCCTAATACCAATCCTACCTGCCATTCCATAGAAATCCAGTTCCAGAACACACATTTTACAAAAGCCTCAGCCACCGAGAATTGCTGAGGAAACCCAACTGTCCTGAATTCTTTTATCTCACCCATCTCAAGAAACTGAGTGAGATATACACCCCCTCCAATACTTTTCCTGCTTCAGCCTTACCATATACATACACAATATGGACAAAAGTATTGGGACATATACACATTACACCAAGAGGAGCTTTTATGACATTGCATTCTAAATCCAGAGGCAATAATATGGAATTGGTCCCCCCTTTGCAACTAAAACATCTTCCACTCTTCTGGAAAGGCTTTCTACTATATTTTGGAGTGTGTCTGTGGGAATTTTTTGCGCATTCATCCAGAAGAGCATATGTGAGGTCACACACTGATATTGGATAAGAGGGCATGCTTTGCAATCTCCGTTCTAGTTCATCCCAAAGGTGTTTAATGAAGTTGAGGTCTGTGTGAGGCAATCAAGTTCTTTCACACCAAACTCACCTATCCAACCATGCCTTTATGGACTTTGCTTTGCGGACTGGGGCACAGTAATGATGGAACAGAAAAGGGCCTTACCGAATCTGTTACCTCAAAGTTGGAAGCATACAATTGTCCAAAATGTCTTGTTATGCTGAAGCATTAAGATTTCTCATTACTGGAACTAAGGGGCCTAGGCCAACCCCTGAAAAACAACCTTATAGCATTATCCCTCCTCCACCAAACATTACAGTTGGCACAATGCAGTCAGGCAGGTAATGTTCTCCTGGCATTCGCCAAACCCAGACTCGTCCATCAGACTGCCAGATACATAAGGGTGATTTGTTACTCCACAGAACACGTTTCAAATGCTCCAGAGTCCAGTGGCAGAATGCTTTACACTACGCCATCTAAAGCAGGGGTGGGGAACATCTAACCAAATAAACGTGTAAGGTCCGCGAGATCATTTGGTCCAGCCCGTACCCACTCAGACCGCGCTGCCACCACGTCATTCGCTACTCGGCTCAAGTATGGCGATGGCGGCGGCGGTCTGAGTGAGGTCGGTGCATTCCAGCCCGAGAGTGGACTAATCCCGTAACCTGACATGAGTCAGTGACGTGAGGTCAAGTGACTCAGGTCAGGTGCCCGGACTAGTCCACTGCCGGGCAGACACAGTACAGTCACCGTGTGGTCAGTAACGTGAGGTCAGGTGACTGGACTGGTCCACTCCCGTCACAGCATGCCCTAACCTCGCTCTGATCGGCGCTGCCACCATGTCAATCCCTCCATGGCTCTCCTACTCACTCACATTTAGGAGCAGGAGAATGGCGGACGGAGCCAACTATGGTGGCGGTGGTCTGAGTGAGGTCATTGCATGCCGGCCCAAGAGTGGACGAGTCCGGTCACCAGACCAGAGTCAGTGACTGGTTCACTCCCGGTCCACTCCCGGGCCGGCACAGTCCAGTAGCCTGACCTCACGTCATTGACATGAGGTCAGGTAACTGGACTGGTCCACTTCTATCACAGCGCACCCTGACCTAACTCTGATGGCTGCTGCTGCCGTGTCATTCCCTCCTTAGCTCAGCCAGCCCTACTCGCTCACATTTAGGAGGAGGGCAGCAGTCTGAGTAAGGCTGGTGCATACTGGCCCGGGAGTGGACCAGACCAGTTCCAAAATTTAGAAACTTAGCTGAGGGCTAAATGTAGAAATTTAGCTCTAGTGTAGACATAGGATAGGATGAAGTGAGGTCAGGTGACTAAAGTTGTTTTTTTTCCATCAAGGACATTTATGATATATCCACAGGATATGTTATAAATGTCCGATAGATGCGGGTCCCTCCTCTGGGACCCGCACCTATCTCTAGAACATGGCCCCCTAAACCCCGTTCTACCTCTCTGTGTTTCGGCTGATGTCCGACGTTGAACAAGAAAACAGAGTAGCTCGCTGAGCTACGCTGTTTCCGTAAATCCCATAGAACTGTATAGTAGTTATGGAAACAGCGTAACTCACATGCTTTGCTGCTTTCATAACTGCCATTCACTACTATAAGAATTGCGGAAACTGTGTAGCTAAGCGAGCCACGCTGTTTTCTTCTTCATGGTCGGAAATCAGCCGGAGCACAGAGAGGTAGAACTGGGTTTAGGGGGCCCTGTTCTAGAGACAGGTGCGGGTCCCAGAGGTTGAACCCATATCTATCTGACATTTATGATATATCCTGTGGATATGTCATAAATGTCCCTGATGGGAAAACCCCTTTAAGTAAGTCGGAACAACTTACTGCTGCGAGCACTTCTTTTCAAAACGTACCATTGCAAAGAGTCGACTGTGCTCCAGACTGCCCGACGCAGTAGCAACTTCATCAGTACCGACTAACATCACACGCCTCACCAAAGAGAAGCAGTTCCAGACATTACATTGGGGTTGAGTTAATTCAATGTTTGACCACATATAGCAGGCTTATTTTTAAGTTGATAATTTTGTATGTCTCGAAAATGATTTTATAAATATACAAATGGCCCTTGGCAGAAAAAAGGTTCCCCACCCCTGATCTAAAGCGTGCCATTGTGCTTGGTGATGTAAGGCTTGCATGCAGAGGCTTGGCCATGAAAACCCATGCCATAAAGCTCCAGGCACACAGTTTTTGTGCGGATATTAATGCCAGAGGAAGTTTGCAACTCTATTGTTATTGAGTCAGCTGAGTGTTGAGGACTTTTATGCACTATGCGCCTCAGCACATGCCAACCCTACAGCTTTACATAGTCTGTCACTTCGTGGCTGAATTGCTGTGGTTCCTAAACGCTTCCACTTTGCAATAATGTCACTAACAGTTGATGGTGGAATATCTAGTAAAAAAATACATTTCCCAAACTGACTTGTTGCAATGGTGGCATCCTATTACAGTACCACACTCTAATTCAGTGAGCACTTTAGAAGGACCAATTCTTTCACAAATGTTTGTAAAGGCAGACTGCATGGCTAGGTGCTGTATTTTATATACCTGCGGCAATGCGACTGAATGAAACACCTGAATTCAATGATTAAGAAGTGTGTCCTAATACTTTGTCCATACAGTGTGTGTGTGTGTGTGTGTGTGTGTGTGTGTGTGTGCGTGCGTGCGTGCGTGCGTGCGTGTGTGCGTGCGTGTGTGTGTGTGTGTATATATATAATATTTAAAGGGGTTGTTGGCTATAGAAAGCCCATGATGTTTTTTACGAGTAGGGCTCACCGAGCGATGAGGGAAGGTGCTCTTCTTGAGATAGCCCTTTGTTCGCCATTAATAAATTTTGAAGGGTACCTTGCAGTGCAAGACATCAAACACTTCTTCAGGAGTTTAATCAGCAATATCAGATCCCCCATGATCAGAGTACCTCCAGATTATGCAGAAATGTAAGATATACTGTATTTACTTGAGCACATTATCAAACTCAAACCCTCCAAATTGGAATTTATCTTTAAACATTGAAAGCCTATGTTCACAACGCAATCTGCAGTGTTGTCAGATAGATGAAATCTATGAGTCCATTATTTATTGATGATATTTTTCAAACTCATACTGTACAAATTTAAGAACCCATTAAAAGATAAGATTCTGGGCAAACCTTATTGGAGGCACACCACTGAAAATGCTTTGATACTGCAGATCCTGAAAAGTGGGTATGTGCAATATGTGCTCCTGCTTATCTCCATGAAAAGAGTGAACACAGCTTTTTTCATCTAAAACATTATCAATGCCATTACTGAGCACTGGTCCTGTATTTACTTTCTTAACACCCTGTAGATCAGTGAAATACAAACATCTGTGGGAACGAAGAAGCAAATAAATCTGACCTTCAGTTAGAAGATCTGTAGGGGTAAATGTATCTGTCCCAGAAACAGATAATGTACAACTAATAAGTTATTGAATATAATTCTTAGTAACTTGAAAGGAAAGGATAGTTTTAGGACGAGTGCACATCACACATTTTTGTTGCATTTATTTTATTTTTTTTCCCTTTTTAAATTCAGCTAAAAGAAACAGATCTGAAATAATGCATGGGTTTGTTAAATGTTTCAGTTGTAATCTGGTTTTGAATTTAATGACCATAGGCTTATATCTGCAACACTTTGTAAAAACACGAGAGTATTTTAAAAAAAACGCATAAAGAGCCTGGACAGCATTGTCAGAAATAAGTTTGGCGTATTCATGAGCTGCCGCTAGCTCCCCCACTTTGTGCTTATTGACAGATATCTCTATATTACTGCGTATAAAGAGACATCAGTGGAGAATGGGCGGGGATATCAGGAAGTAGGTGGAGCTAGCATTAACTCATTATTACTCCGAACTTATCTCTGCCAACATTGCTCAGGCTGTTCATGTAAGTTCCTCAGAAACCATCTCGAATTAGCAGATAAGTAACAGACCATTGAAATGAGCGTGACTGTCACTACATTATTCTGCCCTCACTGAGGGCAGCATAATGTGCATGATAGGCTACCTTTAAGGAATCCAGGGAAGGCACAAACAAAAGAAGGCCAAAATAGACATCATCTAAGCTTCAAAGGGTTTGTCTAGGAGTTTAAAAAATGATTTTAATAGCAGGAAATGTGATAAAAATAAATAACCATTACTCACCTATTAAATCCCCAACCGCTCCAGTGCTGACGCTCTGGTGGTCCACGCCAGTCTTTGGTTACTTTTCTGCAGCGATGACATGCCGTAAATTTGTGTAATAGCTGCAGCCAATCACAGGTCTCCACAGTCTCGTGCTGTACAGTCAAGCATTATTTCTAAGGTCAGTGATTGGTTTCAGCGATCCTGTAGATATACGGCACACCATCACTGCAGTAAATTAAAGAAAGACCGGCGAAAACCACTGGAGCATTATAGAAGCAGGTTTAAAAAGGTGAGTAATTGTTACTTATTTTTATTTCAATCACATTTCCTATATTAGAATATTTTTTTTTAACGCCCTGTCAACACCTTAAATAAAATTAAATTTCAATCTTTTATCAAGTTCCTTCGTGTAGAAATTAAAAAAATCTCTTAAACATATACCAGGCCAACCTGGAAAAGATATCTTTATATGAGCATAAATTCTATTGGCCTCTCTGTCTATTTCTAGAGTGAAGAAATGACAAATTTCATCATAGCCCCCACTATAGGGGCTCAGGTCAGGTTAAATTGCTTGAGGCTATTACAAAGATGACTGTCCTGATAAGTGTGATAAAGGCTCTTTAGTTGGGGATTGTTTATTTTGACTGCTGCCTCCATCTCTGCCGTGTTAGGCTTCGTTCACATCTGCGCTAGGGTCCCGTTCCGCAAGGGTTCCGTCATTTTGACTAAATCAATAGCGTAGTCAACTACGCTATTGATTCCGTCAAAACTATGGAACCCCTCCACAACTGTGACAAACGGAAACCATTGGCACCGGATCCGTCACCGTTGAAATCAATGGTGATGGAAACCGAAACCTTTAGTTTCCTTTTGTGTCAGTCAGGGTCCCGTTCCGACGGAAAGCTCAGACGGAACGTCAGAACGGGACCCTAGAGCAGATGTGAACAAAGCCTTACAATTATGGGATTGTTGATCAGATTATTTCGTTGATACATTCAACTTCTTCCAGTGCTGCTTAGATAAAAATGGACAATCACTGATCATGTCCTAATCCCAACTTGGGTTTCGATGTGGGTTTCAATGGAAAATTGGCCACACAGATATGGATGGGCATTATGAAAAAGCAGTTGTCAGAGTACTGCTATCACTTGTTTGAAACCAGGAACCTGGTTAGGACAAAAACCCTCATTCTTGAGATTGCTGAGGGTTTCAATTGACGAATGGCCTTCAAGCTGACATTTTACAAAATGTAATTATGCAACAAAGTCTCTAAAATACAAAGGTATACTAAATGTAAAGGATCTGCCAGGCACTGCGGGGTTAACTCCCAGAATTAATCAGTCAGCACCTGAGAATACATCCCTGAGACTGACTCCTGCTTCCACCATTCAGGCTGGCAGGCTTAGGAGTGGGAGAGCCTATCGTAACCTGGCCAGACTCAGCTAGCTCCCGCCCTCGGTCTATTTAAGCCTGCACTTCCTGTCCCTCAGTGCTTGTTATTGCTTTGGTTTCCTTCCTTGTGGTTCCTGGCCCAGCTACAGCTCCTGCTATTTTTGATCCTGCTCCATACCGACCCTGGCTTACCGACTACTCTTCTGCTTTTCGTTTTGTACCTCGCACACTCCTGGCTTGACTCGGCTCGTTCACCACTCTGGTTGCTCACGGTGTTGCCGTGGGCAACGGCCCCTTTTCCTTGCTTGTGTTCCTTGTATGTTTGTCGTGTTTGTCGTGCACTTACTGAGCGCAGGGACCGCCGCCCAGTTGTACCCCGTCGCCTAGGGCGGGTCGTTGCAAGTAGGCAGGGACAGAGTGGCGGGTAGATTAGGGCTCACTTGTCCGTCTCCCTACCCCCTGTCGTTACATAATAACAAGCCCATACCTAGTCTACCCCTGGTCCCTGACACCACTATGGATCCCCGTGAGACCCTGGCTCAGCAAATGCAGGGTCTCTCCCTACAGGTCCAGGCCCTGGCTCAGAGGGTCAACCAGCCTGATGCTACCCTGGTAGTTCCCCTCACCGCACCTCTTGAACCCCACCTCAAGTTGCCCGACCGGTTCTCAGGGGACCGGAGGACTTTTCTCTCCTTTCGGGAGAGTTGTAGGCTTTACTTTCGTTTAAAGCCTCATTCCTCAGGTTCTGAGAGCCAGCGGGTGGGTATAATTATGTCCCGGCTCCAGGAAGGGCCCCAAGAGTGGGCCTTCTCCTTGGCTCCTGACGCCCCTGAACTTTCCTCCGTTGATTGTTTCTTTTCTGCTCTCGGACTTATTTATGACGAGACTGACAGGACTGCCTTTGCCGAGAGTCAGCTGGTGACCTTAAGTCAGGGTAAGAGACCTGTTGAGGAGTATTGCTCTGACTTTCGGAAGTGGTGCGTAGCTTCTCGGTGGAATGACCCTGCCTTAAGGTGCCAGTTTAGGTTGGGTCTGTCGAATGCCCTGAAAGACCTGCTAGTTAGCTATCCCTCTTGTGACTCCCTAGACCAGGTTATGGCTTTAGCGATACGACTTGACCGACGTCTCAGGGAACGACAACGTGAACGTTTATGTGTTTTCTCCTCCGACTCCCCCATGATACCTCCCGAAGCTCCGTTGCTTCGTTCCTCCCCGAAAGATTCAGAGATACCTATGCAACTCGGGGCCTCCGTGTCCCCCCAACAACGTAGAGAATTCCGCAGGAAGAATGGTCTCTGCTTCTACTGTGGGGACGACAAGCATCAAGTGAACAACTGTCCTAAGTGTAAGGTTGCAGCCAGAGAAGTTCCGCGTCTAAGTGATCATCGGGGAGGTCACTTGGGCGCACAGGTATTTCCCGTAAATATGAAACGTACTAAGATCTTGCTTCCCTTTCAGGTCTCTTTTGGTGGTAGGTCTGCTACCGGCAGTGCTTTCGTGGATTCAGGGTCCTCTACTAATATCATGTCTGTGGAATTTGCTATGTCCCTTGCTATGCCTCTTATTGATTTGCCTAAACCTGTCCCGGTAGTGGGTATCGACGCCACTCCTCTTGCTAATGGTTATTTTACACAGCATACCCCTGTTTTTGAACTCCTTGTTGGCTCCATGCATTTGGAGCAATGCTCTGTACTGTTGATGCAGGGATTATCGTACGATTTGGTGCTAGGTCTTCCCTGGTTGCAGTTGCATAATCCTACGTTTGACTGGAATACTGGGGAGCTAACCAAATGGGGTAATGAATGTTGTACGTCATGTTTTTCTGTTAATTCTATTTCTCCCCCTAAGGAGGCGAATACGCTACCCGAGTTTGTTCAGGACTTCGCTGATGTTTTCTCTAGGGAGGCCTCCGAAGTGTTACCTCCTCATAGAGAATACGATTGCGCTATCGAATTGGTACCAGGAGCTAAGCTTCCTAAGGGTAGGATATTTAATCTTTCTTGTCCCGAACGTGAAGCTATGAGAGTGTATATCCAGGAATCCCTGGCCAAGGGTTACATTCGTCCCTCTTCTTCTCCGGTAGGTGCTGGCTTCTTCTTCGTGGGGAAGAAGGATGGTGGTCTTAGGCCATGCATTGACTACCGTAGCCTGAATAAGGTCACGGTAAGGAACCAGTATCCCCTTCCTTTGATTCCTGATCTCTTTAATCAGGTTCAGGGGGCCCAATGGTTTTCTAAATTGGATCTACGGGGGGCGTATAACCTTATTCGCATCAAAGAGGGGGATGAGTGGAAGACTGCGTTTAACACGCCCGAAGGCCATTTCGAATACCTCGTCATGCCCTTTGGGTTGTGTAATGCCCCTGCGGTCTTCCAGAATTTCATAAATGAGATTTTGAGAAATTACCTGGGGATTTTTCTGGTAGTGTACCTTGATGACATACTGGTGTTTTCCAAGGACTGGTCCTCCCACGTGGAGCATGTCAGGAAGGTGCTCCAGGTCCTTCGGGAAAATAAACTGTTTGCCAAAACCGAAAAATGTGTGTTTGGGGTACAGGAGATTCCATTTTTGGGTCAAATCCTCACTCCTCATGAATTCCGCATGGACCCCGCCAAGGTTCAGGCTGTGGCGGAATGGGTCCAAGCTGCCTCCCTGAAGGCGTTACAGTGTTTTTTGGGGTTTGCTAATTATTACAGGAGATTTATTGCTAACTTCTCGGTCATCGCTAAGCCCCTTACGGACCTCACTCGCAAAGGTGCTGATCTCCTCCACTGGCCTCCTGAGGCTGTCCAGGCTTTTGAGGTCCTTAAGAAGTGCTTTGTCTCGGCCCCGGTGCTGGTTCAGCCCAACCAAATGGAGCCATTTATCGTGGAAGTTGACGCATCTGAGGTGGGAGTGGGGGCTGTCTTGTCCCAGGGTACCAGGTCCCTCACCCATCTCCGCCCCTGTGCCTACTTCTCCAGGAAGTTTTCGCCAACTGAAAGTAACTATGATATTGGCAACCGTGAACTCTTAACCATTAAATGGGCATTTGAAGAGTGGCGCCACTTCCTGGAGGGGGCTAGGCACCAGGTAACGGTCCTTACCGACCACAAGAATCTGGTGTTCCTAGAATCTGCCCGGAGGCTAAACCCGAGACAAGCTCGATGGGCGTTATTTTTTACCAGATTCAATTTTTTGGTTACCTATAGGGCTGGGTCTAAAAATATTAAGGCTGATGCACTGTCGCGTAGCTTCATGGCCAGCCCTCCTTCGGAGGAAGATCCTGCTTGTATTTTGCCTCCAGGTATAATCATTTCCTCGATCGATTCTGATTTAGTCTCTGAAATTGCTGCTGATCAAGGTGCAGCTCCCGGGAACCTTCCTGAGAACAAGCTGTTTGTTCCCCTGCAATTCCGGCTAAGGGTACTTAGGGAAAATCATGACTCCGCACTATCTGGCCATCCAGGCATCCTGGGTACCAAACACCTAATTACCAGAAATTATTGGTGGCCTGGGTTGCCTAAAGACGTTAAGGCCTACGTCGCCGCTTGTGAGGTTTGTGCTAGGTCCAAGACTCCCAGGTCCCGACCAGCGGGCTTACTGCGTTCGTTGCCCATTCCCCAGGACCTTGGACACATATCTCCATGGATTTTATCACCGATTTGCCTCCATCCCAAGGCAAGTCGGTGGTGTGGGTGGTGGTGGACCGCTTCAGTAAGATGTGCCACTTTGTGCCCCTCAAGAAACTACCCAACGCCAAAACGTTGGCTACCTTGTTTGTCAAACACATCCTGCGTCTCCATGGGGTCCCTGTCAATATTGTTTCGGACAGAGGGGTACAATTTGTTTCATTGTTTTGGAGAGCCTTCTGTATGAAGTTGGGGATTGATCTGTCCTTCTCCTCTGCCTTCCATCCTGAAACCAATGGCCAAACGGAGAGGACTAATCAGTCTCTAGAACAATACTTAAGGTGTTTTGTCTCTGACTGTCAATTTGATTGGGTCTCTTTCATTCCCCTCGCCGAATTTTCCCTTAATAACCGGGTCAGTAACTCGTCTGGGGTCTCTCCTTTTTTTTGTAATTTTGGGTTTAATCCACGGTTCTCCTCCGTTTCACCTGGTAGTTCCAACAATCCTGAGGTAGAGGTCGTTCATCGGGAACTGTGCACAGTCTGGGCCCAGGTTCAGAAAAACCTAGAGGTGTCCCAGAGCGTACAAAAAACTCAGGCTGATAAAAAACGTTCTGCTAACCCCCTGTTTATGGTCGGGGATCTGGTGTGGTTGTCGTCTAGGAACTTGCGTCTCAAGGTTCCGTCCAAGAAGTTTGCTCCCCGGTTTATTGGGCCGTATAAGGTCATTGAGGTCCTCAATCCTGTCTCCTTCCGGCTGGAGTTACCCCCGTCTTTTCGGATACACGACGTGTTTCATGCCTCCCTCCTCAAACGCTGCTCCCCGTCCTTGGCTCCCTCGAGGAGACCTCCTGTTCCCATCCTCACCCCGGAGGGGGTGGAATTCGAGGTGGCCAGGATTGTGGACAGCAAGATGGTCCAAGGCTCCCTCCAGTACCTGGTCCATTGGAGAGGATACGGGCCCGAGGAGAGGACTTGGGTACCCGCCCGGGATGTTCACGCTGGGGTATTGGTCAGGAGGTTCCACCTGCGTTTCCCCAGTAAGCCAGGTCCACTTAGAAAGGGTCCGGTGGCCCCTCATAAAAGGGGGGGTACTGTAAAGGATCTGCCAGGCACTGCGGGGTTAACTCCCAGAATTAATCAGTCAGCACCTGAGAATACATCCCTGAGACTGACTCCTGCTTCCACCATTCAGGCTGGCAGGCTTAGGAGTGGGAGAGCCTATCGTAACCTGGCCAGACTCAGCTAGCTCCCGCCCTCGGTCTATTTAAGCCTGCACTTCCTGTCCCTCGGTGCTTGTTATTGCTTTGGTTTCCTTCCTTGTGGTTCCTGGCCCAGCTACAGCTCCTGCTATTTTTGATCCTGCTCCATACCGACCCTGGCTTACCGACTACTCTTCTGCTTTTCGTTTTGTACCTCGCACACTCCTGGCTTGACTCGGCTCGTTCACCACTCTGGTTGCTCACGGTGTTGCCGTGGGCAACGGCCCCTTTTCCTTGCTTGTGTTCCTTGTATGTTTGTCGTGTTTGTCGTGCACTTACTGAGCGCAGGGACCGCCGCCCAGTTGTACCCCGTCGCCTAGGGCGGGTCGTTGCAAGTAGGCAGGGACAGAGTGGCGGGTAGATTAGGGCTCACTTGTCCGTCTCCCTACCCCCTGTCGTTACACTAAACATGAATAAATACAGCTTCCCTAACGTCCTACTCGCAGCAAAATAATGGTGTATTTTTGCCCCTGTGTACTGGTAGGAAAGATGGAATTTTTAATTCAGTTAAATTTAACACTAATTAACTAGAGCCCCTCTCTACAAAAGGACATCTCATCTTGTATTTTTTTTCTGTCCTCTGTGGACAAATGGTTTGCTCTGGAAGCCATTAGTTTGGCTTACATTGTTAGAACTAACTCTGATTCACCTCATTTTTCTAGAGCCCACTCTACTAGAGCAGTGTCCACCTCTTGGGCTGAATAAATATTTGCAGTGCAGCTTGGAGCTCCCACAGAATATTTATCAACCATTATAGGCTACATTTTTGGTTCTCAGAGAAAACGGCTCTTGAGCGGTCAATTTTTAGTTCCACCAGACAAGTGGGCCCTCCCTATGGGGTTACTTCTTTCTAAAACACCATTAATGTACTGCTGGTAGGACGCAAGGGAAGTGTAGATTTTTAACGTTAATTGTTTTCCTTTTAGTCATAACAGCAGAAGCACAAGCTTCTCACCCTAATTAATGCTACAACTTAGATAGTTACATAGTTACATAGGTTGAAAAAAGACACAGGTCTATCATGTTCAACTTTTCTCAATAAATTACCCATCACTCATTGCTAGATTAGTTATAACCCTCAAGGCCATTCATCAATAAATAAGCATCTAGCCTTTATTTAAATGTTGACACAGTATCTGCTATTACTAGCTCTTGGGGTAGGGCATTCTATAGTTTGACTACTATAAAGAATCCTTTCCTAAATTGATGTCTGAAACGTCTTTCTTCCACACGCAATGAATGTCCCCTGGTCCTTTTTAGAGTCCCCGGAAAGAACAGATTATGTGCTAGTTCTTTGTAATGACCACCTGTAAGGCCCCATGCACACGAACGTAAAAACACCGTAATTACGGCCCGTAATTACGGCCCGTAATTACGGGCCCATAGACTTCTATTGGCCACCTGTACCTTCCCGTTTGCTTACGGGAAGGTGCCTGGGCCATTGAAAAATATGGAACATGTCCTATTTCAGGCCGTAATTAGAAGTCTATGGGGCTCCTGTAATTACGGGTAGCTACGTGTGTGTGCACCCGTAATTACGGGAGCGTTGCTAGGCGACGTCTGGGGATAGTCACTGTCCAGGGTGCTGAAAGAGATAACTGATCGGCAGTAACTCTTTCAGCACCCGGGACAGTGACTACCGCTGGAGTTAATAGTATTAAAAGTTAACTTACCCAGAACTCTCTGCTTCTTCCTCCAGTCCAGCCTCCCGGGATGACGTTTCATCCCATGTGAGTGCTGCAGCCAATCACAGGCCAATCACAGGTTGCAGCAGTCACATGGACTGCCGCGTCATCCAGGGAGGTCGGACTGGATGTCAAAAGAGGGACGCATCACCAAGATAACGGCCGAGGTACGTATGAACTTCTTTTAATTTCAATCGCTGCGGAAACCCGGCCCGAAGGGGCTGCCCCTTCTCTCTATCCAGCACTGATAGAGAGAAGGGGCTGCCCATTAGTGCAGAGAAAACGGGTCCGTAAATGCGGGTGGAATACTGGTGACAATGGACCCGTATTTACAGGCACGGATCCTTAAATACTGGGGGAATACGGGTCGAATACGATTGATAAGGAACCCATATTTACGCCAGTATTTACGGGAGGAAAAAAATACGTTCGTGTGCATGGGGCCTTAGACGTCTTCTTTCCAAGCGGAACAAGACGAATTTCTCTAGCCTTTCAGTGTAAGCGACACCTCCCATCTCTCTTAACAATCTAGTCGCCCCGCCTTTGAACCCTCTCCAGTTCTCCTATATCCTTTTTACAATGAGGAGCCCAAAATTGAATTCCATATTCAAGATGTGGCCTCACAGGGGATTTATAGAGGGGTAATATTACATTTGAATCACAGTTTTTATGTCTCTTTTTATACACCTTTTAATTTATAATAGACACATGGTGGGAGGGGTTAGATGTCCTTATCAGGGAGGGGACTCTACTTAATTAGTGATTCATTTAATTTAATTAAAAATTACATCTGTCCTACTAGTACACGGGCAGAAATACTCCATTATTGTGCTGTTGTTAGGACTAAGGGAAGACAGATTAACATTAGAAATCTACACTTCACTACACTATATATAATAAAGTGTTTATTTTTCTTCCTATGAGTTTTTTTTTACTTATTTAACTTCCAAATTTGTACTTTATGTAACATATGAACTAAGGTATTCAATCATATTATACAGTATGTGCCAAAGTGCTGTATAATGCCTCTATACAACTCAGAGGTTGTACAGAGCCATAATTAGCTTTTATGCATCAGCCCTTAAGTGAATGTCACTATCAGTGTCAGTCTCTCTTTGTCAGTCTGCCAAAGTCAATTGTTGGCTGGGATAAATACAGTGAAACCTCCCAAAAAGACCGCCCTTTTGAGAAGACCCCCAACCCATCCAAACCAAATTTTTCTGTGACTGATTTTTCACTCTAGTATAGTCTATGGAAGTTGACCCTTTATAAGCAGACCACTTTTTTTAGCAAATTTTTCGGTGGGAATTTTTTTGAAAAGACCACAAATTGGACTTACATACGCTGTAAATGATCTGGTGGCAGGTGCGCACCTGATTACTGGACCAGAGAAAACAGAAGAAGAATACTTGCTTGACACATCAGGGCAGAAAAGCTGCAAGCATCGCGCTGCATCATTGGGGCAGAGAAAAGCAGAGGGACAGAGGGAGCATTTCCAGACCCATAGAGCATCATAGGAAAAGAGGGAAGAGGAAGGCTGTCAGAGAAGGGGAGGGTGCAGCACGCATCATCGGCTCTGAAACAAGGAAGCCTGAGTAAGGGAGCCTGCAGTAGCCACTTAGGTGTCAAGGTTACTAGTGAGGGGGGATATGAGGAGCAGAGTCTGACTGGGATCCAAGAATACGGGGAGCCATGCTGGTCTACTGTACTGTATCAGAATGAGAGTGGGAGCTGTGCTGGGGACTAGGAATAAAAGTAAAATCCTAATGGGGACCAGGAATAAAAGGGGGGCCATGCTAGGGACCAAGAGGGGAACGATGCTGGGGATCAAAATTTAGATGGTAGCCATGCTGGGTACTAAGAATGGGAGGGCTGTTTGTCTAATGTACATGTTTGCTGACTACTTACAAACTTTAACCTGTATTCTGTGTAATTTTTTATTTGGGAGGACAATTTTTCTGTGAAATTTTGGGTGGTCGGCTGAAAGAGGTTTCATTGTATACATAAAAAACAACAACAATATAGAAATGGTACATGTAAAATATTGAGAACTGTTAGTGCTTCTAATTCACAAGAAGAAGTAGTGCACCATGAACTTTTGAACCCTTTTTCTTCGAAACCTTAGCTTAGTTTACTTACGGAGCTTTTGAAGCATTTCATCCCAATAGTAGTGTGTTTATAAGGGTATTATACTGTATCATGTACTACAATGTAAAATGAGCCAGTTAGAAAGTTGGGTGAAAATCATTAGGAATTGCAATGTATCATTAATGAAAACATTTTGGAAAAGCAGAATAATCATTTCACTAAGATGATGCTTTTACTGATTCTTTACAATAGTTCATGGGACTTGTTTGCAATTTTGCCTTGGGTTTCTTAAAAAAACTTTTATCTCTGAATCGATAGTTATTATTTTTACATTTAAATCTTCGCTATATTTCTGACATAAATATTTTCCAATAAAAAGCTTTAGACATGATTGAAAGATTATTTGCAGAACAGTATTTGACATTTTTGTCCAGCACAATTCACATATTTCAACAAAATCCTAAATTAGTGCCCCTTAGACATGCTTTAACTAGGTTTATGAGGCATAATTCCTTTAAAATATTTTCAATGTCTTATGTGCTATCCAGTGGAACTCTCATTATAGCATTTTTGTCAAATTCCTTTAACTCTCTCTAAACAGATGGTGTTTTTCTTTAAGAAAGTAAGAATAAAGCCTGGAGGATATGAATTATCAAAGAGAATATCCCCTGTTCAGCCTTGTCAGACATGAAAAGATGCCTTTTTTTCTGTGTCTGAATCTGACAGAGGTGATTGCTGATGGACTACTATAGATATCTTCTTCTTCCCTTGGGGTGTATTTGCAGGTGGTTTTGTTAAAGACTTGTTGAAAGGTGTAAATTAAAAAAAAACAAAGCCTTTAGCCTGTATTACAGCATAGCAATATTTAAACATACATGTTGGGAGGAATGAGACCATAAAGACATTTTTCTTTGCTTGTCAGTTGTAATAACAAAAAGTATGCAGAAATCATGACAGCTAAAGGGGAGCATGCGGCTTCTATTATAGAGCAGGACAATGGAACCCGGAATACAAATGTGAACACAGTCTAAGTTAAATGCTCAATTTGCATTAGAAAATAAAGTTTAAGTGTAGTAACAAACTAGGCGGATACGTTGCGTAAAACTGCATAGCGTATCCACCCTGGAACCAACAGGGAACTTCATCCAAAAAACCCCACCAAATTGTGGTGCAGTTCGTCAGGCTTCATGTCCGCTGCAGAAAGCCTGCAGCAATAAGAAAAAAAGTTTATACTTACCCTGGCCGTAGTCATAACGACGCGTCCCTCTTTTCTGAGTGTAGCCTGGCCTCCTGGGATGACGCTGTAGTCCATGCGACCGCTGCAGCCTTTCACTGGTTGCAGTAGTCACATGGGATGAAACGTCATCCCAGGAGGCTCAGCTGCACTCAGAATAGAGGATTGTGTCGCTGGGACTACAATCGGGGTAAGTATAAACTTTTTTATTAATCTCCTCCACTCACCGTAGAAATGTGGCTAGGTAGGTATTTATTTTATTATTTTTTTATTAGACAATAAGGGGCATTATACTGTATGGTGGCAGCTAAGGGGGCATTATACTGTATAGGGCAGATAAGGGGGCATTATACTGTATGGGGCAGCTATAGGGGCATTATACTGTATAGGCAGCTATGGGGGCATTATTCTGTATGGAGCAGCTGTGGGGC
Source organism: Rhinoderma darwinii (assembly GCF_050947455.1). Classification (NCBI taxonomy): domain Eukaryota; kingdom Metazoa; phylum Chordata; class Amphibia; order Anura; family Rhinodermatidae; genus Rhinoderma; species Rhinoderma darwinii. Next base: position 145,268,775 of record NC_134689.1, read on the forward strand.
ATTATACTGTATGGGGTCAGCTAAGGGGGCATTATACTGTATGGGGCAGCTAAGGGGGCATTATAATGTATGGGACAGCTATAGGGGCATTATACTTTATGGTAACAGCTAAGGGGGCATTATACTGTATGCGGGCAGCGATAGGGGTATTTTACTCTATGGGGTAGCTGTGGGGGCATTCTGCTGTATGGGGCAGTTAAGGGGGCATTATAATATATGGGGCCAGCTAAAGAGGCATTATACTGTATGGGGGCAGCTATGGTGGGATTATACTGTATGGGGCAGCTATACGGGCATTTTACTGCATGGGGCAGCTATAGAGAATTATACTTTATGGTGACAGCTAAGGGGGCATTAACTGTATGGGGACAGCGATAGGGGCATTGTACTCTGTGGGACAGCTGGGGGGGCATTATACTGTATGGGACAGCTATGGAGCATTATACTATATGGGGGCAGCTATGGGGGCATTATACTGTATGGGGCAGCTAGGGGGGCACTATGCTGTATGGGGGCAGATATGAGGGCATTATACTGTATGGGGGAATTTGTGAGGGCATTATACTGTATGGGGAATCTATGTTGGCATTAAACCTTATGGGGGCATCTGTGTTGGCTTTATACTGTATGGGTGCATCTATGGGGGCATTATACTGTATTGGGCAGATATGGGGGCATTATACTGTGTGGGGGAATCTATTTGGCATTATACTGTGTGGAAGGCACTATGGTGGTATTATACTCTGTGGAGGGCAGCTATAGGTGCATTATACTGTGTGGGGGTTCTATGGGGGCATTATACTGTGGGCAGGCACTATGTGAGCATGATACTGTGTAGGCAGAACTGGGTGTGTATGGGAGGGTATTGGCGGTACTTAAAAGTTGGGAAGTATGGCTATAGGGGGTGGAAAGGTCTCAGTCACACCGGCGCCTGGTACCTAAGAGGACAACGGTCCCCTCTTCCATATAAGAAGGCACCCGTATTATAAATCGCAGATAGTAAGTGGGGGCTCCTTTTACAGATTTTGAATCAGGGCCCAGATGCTTCAACTATTGCCTGGCTGGTTATGGCCTTCTTGATAGACTTACATGAGAATGACTACAGATGAGTGGTGTACTATGAATTTAATTTGCTCAACACAGGAAGTTCTTCTATCTTCCATATACAAAGTCAGATGACAGTGTTTATTCCCCCAGGTCTCTTAAACGTTACCCATAGAGCTCTACTAAACGAACAATGGGCGACATTATTATTATTATTTTTTTTTTTTGCAGTAATTGTTTTTTAAACTGATTGAAAAGTGGATAACTTTAATATCAACAGAATGATTTTAAAAAATAGTCATGATGGATCCTCTAAAAAAATTGATCATGACACAACTGATAAAGACTGATGCAAACTGATGCACTTTAACACCATAGTGTCCTATGGAAATGAAGAGGATCCGTCCAATCTGACCTAGGCTTTTTTCACATCTGCCCTATAACTTCCATATTCTGTGCCAGATTGTTTTGATGAAAAACTGATCAGAACTCCAGTCGGAAGGGCCAAATAAAGATGTGAACGAAGCCTGATCTATCATATTTACTACGTTTTAACATAAAGCATGCTGCAAACACATACTAGTGGTAACACTCGATAATTATGGAGCTTTGGGTCATCTGATTTATTAATTCACAGTCACCATTATCAAAATAAAGAAAGAAACGTTACCTCAATTAAACTATTACAGGGGTTGTCTCATACAAATTAGGTCATATATACATCATAGAGGGGGGTTACTGATTGCTGTGTTTTTATTTTTAACAAAAAAGACTAAAAAAAACCACATACTTTGCATGAATCTAGCCTTAGGCTAGGGCTCCGCTCCAAATATTGGTAAAATTGACAAAAAAACTGACCATGTCAGATTTTTTGCGGTGGTCTCAAAGCTGCTTGCAACTTTTTATTCCATAGGAAAACTCCAAGGTTGTGAGTTGTAATGCTCTTATTTTACAGCATCGTGCAGGTAACGCCATGCAGCCCTTGCCATAGATTATATTCAGGTTGATTGAAAGGGAATGTCAGCTGAAGCCTTTTAAGGGTATATTCAGTTGTTGAAGTTGCATTTTTTACTGCGATTTGATGCGTTTTTAAATGCAGTTGTGTTTTTTAACGCAACTCAACTGCAATGTCTAAATACACTCATAAAAGGCTTCAGCTGAACTTCACTTTCACTTATAGCTTTTGCACACGACCAAGATCGGGCTGTGAAAAATAGTCCAAGGGTTGGCTGAATATCCTGGCCTTACCACGATACAGGTGAACGGGACTCCTGGCATCATAGACGTTTATGATGCTAGGAGTCCCTGCCTCCCCACGGAATCTGCTGTTCCGTACTGAACAAAATGATACAATATGGAACAGCAGTTCCTTGGGGAGGAAGAGACTCAAAGGCCCCATGAACACTTCCGTTGGCCATTGTACGGCCGTTAATGACGGTCCCGTGACACACGGGCTGCACACGGATGGCTTCCGTATGCAGTACGTTGTTTCACGGACCAAATTCAATGCAAAGGCCGAGACTGTTCCGCCAAAAACGGGCAGGAGTAGGACCTGCACTACTTTTGATGGAACAGCCGCATTGTTCCATTAAAACAGTGTGCATGGCCCGATTTAAATGAATGGGCTCAGGGTGCTATCCGTGACAAAAACGGATAGCACCCTGAAGGTAAAAACTGAAGTGGGCATGAGGCCTTAACATTAGAAATGTCTATGATGTCAGGAGTCCCATTTACCTTTACCGTGGTCAGGCCGGCAAATCAAGCCGACACACGGACCGTTTTTCACAGCCCGATTTCGGTCTTGTGCAAGAGCTGTTAATCTGTCTGAAATTATTTAGATGATGGGCTCAAGAATGAAATAGCAGCCTAGTAAGTTATTCAGTGAGGTGAAGTACCCCCATGGCTGGTATGCTAAAATAGTTCTGTGTTATAACGTTGCATTATAACTTTTTTATTAGTATGCAAGAAAGTGATAATTGTTGGCTGGCTTGCATCTAAAGCTTTTGGCATCAGGATTTACGTCTGAGACACCATTTTGTCTGTTTTGCTGTGCCATAACAGGATGGTGACATGCAGCGTAGAAACGATGTGTTAATACACTGGGGGTGGCACCTAATGTATAGAACTGCTGCCTTCACCAGTAAATGTTTAGTGTTGGGTGGAAAATTTGTAGCTACCTGGACTATGATGCGTAAGAAAGTGTGTTGGAGACCTGCTTCAGGAGGGTTAAAGAGATGTCAAGCTGAAAGTGTCAATACACTTTTTTGTTGGGCCAGTGTCAGAGGTCCTGGCATGAGTTGCTGGTAATGGGCTGGAGCCTCCCCATGGGTGCATGAGACATGTAAGCAGTGGTGGGGACCGGCAGAAGCCTTCACACAGAAAGCCAAAATAGTCATAAGTAGTCAGCTATTTGCCGCATACTAGAGCGTCATGGCCATTTGCTTGGACCGTGTCTAAACTGGGAGCCTCTCATATTGAGACAAACTGATGTATTTTCTTGCTTTGGCCAGTAGTGTGATAGCTCCGGTCTAAGTAAAGTTGAGTTTTGCAACCAATCTCTTGCTTCACCACCTTGCAGAGGGCCACACCTTGAAACTTTACATACAGAGATACAGGGCAATTGATAAAACGCAGTAGTGTAATATTTATGAAGCATTGGCAATACTGTAAGTTACATTGTGAAAAATAGAAAAAAACAAGAAATACTGAATGCTAGACTAAATAAACTTTACCTATTATATTTGGAGCGCTGAATTGGCATTTGTAGTAGGATAACTGAACAGTAAGAAAACTTAAAGAGGCTCTGTCACCAGTTTATACATACCCTATCTCCTACCTAATAGGCGCTGTAATGTAGATGACAACAGTTTTTGTTTTTTTTTACAGAATGCTTATTTTTGACCGAGTTATGACGATTTTTCGTTTTATGCTAATTTGTTCTAAATGCCCAAGTGGTCGTTTTTTAACTTTCGACCAAGTTTGCGTTGTAAAGAGAAGTGTATGACTCTGACCAATCAGCGTCATGCACTTATCTTCATTCATGTCCAGCTGTACTCGCAGCACAGCGTTATCTCACGAGTGATCTCGCGAGTACTCGCACAGTAACTTTACCGGAGTATCGGGAGAATGACCAGACATCGCCTCCAGGAGATAACGCTGTGCTGTGATTACAGCTGGACATGAATAAAGGGAATTGTATGACGCTGATTGGTCAGCATCATACACTTCTCTTTACAACGCCCACTTGGTCAAAAGTAAAAAAAACGCCCAGTTGGGCATTTAGAACAAATTAGCATAAAACAAAAAATCGTCATAACGCGGTCAAAAATAAACGTTTTGTAAAAAAAACAAAAAAAAACTGTTGGTATCTACATTACAGCGCCTATCAGAATAGGTAGCTGATAGGGCACTTATAAACTGGTGACAGAGCCTCTTTAATACATCATAATAACATCACAATAATTCAGGTTTAGGGGACGGTGCAGGAATGGATACCATGTACCTTGTCTGGCTTTTTATTTATATAAAATATTTGGTAGTAGTAATCTACAGTAGTAGCCAGACATCATCAGATAACTGTCAACAGGATATAAAACATTAATTGATAACGTTTATTTTAAATGCCATAAGCCTTCCACATTTCCCTGATGGGGTACGCAAATCATGACCCCAATGCACAATATGTAACAGGCCAACCCCACCATGTGCCATTTATAATACTAGTGCCTTCTTATGTGGTGGAGAGACCTTTGAGACCCCCAGGCACCCAGCGACTATACTACCAACAGCTACACTAGATAAGGAATACATGGTTTTCTTGAGATAAATTTCATCAACTGCATTAAAATTGTACTGTAAGTTGTATGAATTGTCAATGATTTGTGGTGTATTGTTGTGTAATTGTGACAATAAGAAAATATATCAATATTAATGTGTTATCAAATCCTTAAAATTATCAGTAAGTCCATTTGCGTAGCTGCATTTCTAGAAAGTAAATTGTCTGGCATTATTCAATGGCCTAAAGCATTGCACCTGTTTGCATATCAGTATTCACTAGACCTACTGTTTCCGTTACATCTGGTACTATTAAAGTTTTATCCAAAAGTATTTGTGACAATACAGTAACAAAAGTGTACTTACTTTTAATCTTGTTGTGATCAAGATAAAGACGCTCCAGATGGCCATTAACAATGGGCACAGTTGCTATTTCATTGTGTGACAACTGCAAGTCTAAGATGGAAGTGACATTAAAAACATTTGCTGGTATGCCCTTGTCTGATAATTTATTGTAGTTTAGCCTAATAAAAGACATTTTTGCTACGGTATTAAAGTAGTCATTAGGTATTGACTCAATATTATTGTTGTCTAAATACAATTGCACAGTATTAGAAGGAAGGCCTGTTGGCATTTTCTTGAGAGAATTTTTGGCTACATTGAGCTGCACCAAACTTTTGAGTCCTGCAAATGCATCAGCTTGAAATGAACCATCTGTGAGCTTGTTCTGGTGTAAATCCAGTAAAGTGAGGTTTTCTAAGTTGCTAAAAACACCTTCAGGAATTTTTGAGATTTTATTCCTTGCTAAACGAAGTTGTTCCAGGCTGCTTGGTAATGGCGCAGGCACTCCATCTAGATCATTGTCCTCTAAAAATATGTAAAGTAAATTCTTCATAGCTTTAAAGAAATTATTTTCAATACTTTTACTTGTGATATTATTTTTGCTTAAATTGATCCACCTAAGTTGTGTAGCATTTGCAAATTGCTTTCCATTAAGGGCCCCAATTTCATTATTTTGCAGGTATAAGTACCAAATTCTTGATGGGATGGAAGGAACTTCTTTCAAACCTTTGTTTTCACAATATAAAGCTCGTGGAAAGCTAAAAGGACAAGTGCATTCTTTTGGACAGTCATTGGAAAGAAAATTTGAAGGTTCCAGGTCAAAATAGTCATAAACTTGACTTTCAACAACAGTCAAGATTATAAAAAGTATGACTGTTCTACTACTGATATGTGTGTCCATTGTCGACCTTAAAAATGATAATAAAGAATGTTATTTACATGATGACAGTGGTCACCCCAGCCCTAGAATACCATTTCCAGCTCGTAAACTAAGTTTCCATTATGAAGTCATCATTTGATTTGGAATTTCATGTAGGCCTTACTTTATATGTCTCACATTGCCCTGTAAAATGACTACAGTGTACTAAGAACATTAAGCCCCATACAGAGGACCAGATGTTTTAGTCTTTACATCACAGTCAACTCAAGCTAGAATGAACTCACTACATCATATAATTTCTTATTTTCCATAGTCCCAAATGGTTTACAACACAAAGCCCTTGATTGTTTTAGGTTTCTATGAATTTGGGTTATGTGTGTGTGGGTAGTGGAATTAGTCTAAAGGGAACATAGACAACACATATTAACTTGTTCAAATCAGGTATGATTTCTCAAATGTATTCACATGTTATGACTTTTCCAATATGAACATTCATCTGGATAACATTTTCAATAAGTATGTTATGTTCTAGTATAAAGGATCAAAGGGCATTCAAACAGCTGTTTCTGGTGTATGACTCTAAAACCTGGAATAGACAATGATAATTTTTGCCCTCCAGCTATACCCTTAGATAAAGATTTTTTTTTAATCATAGCTTTAAACTTGTTGTGTCCATTAAATCGTCATTGTTAGTAAAGTAATATATACATTTTATTGTTTAAATACTGTAAATATATATATATATATATATATATACACACAGTATTTACAGTATATATAGAATATATATAGAGGAGAGATAGAGAAAGAAAGAAAGAAAAAGATAGATAGGTAGTATTAATAGGTGGTGTTTTCTAAGACTCCACGATAGACAGCTAAAAATGACTAAAATTTCAAAACAAAGATATAGAAACAAGAAAGACTAATTAGATGTTAGCCAATACATAATTGAAGAACAGCACCCTTTATATATGGCATTAGCTTTCAGACTGACTATCCTGTTCATATTCTGTAAAAATAAGCTCTAAGTCTCACTGATACAATTTGAGTGTATCTGCTGCTACATAAATGATGCATATCTATTAAAGATCAACATCTCACAAAATGACTTACATAACCATTGTCACGTGAATGACAGTTCTACATATCATTTCAATTTACAAATATTTCCCTATACCTCCAAACCTGGACTCTCTCCAACAACAACTACTATAGATGAATTAAGAACAAACATCAATTACCATGCTTAAAATAATGAGGGTTGTAACTCCAAATCTTACAGTACTAGTTAGAATGTTGTGAAAAATTTACCTTATATTTGTGGAATGTAGATGTTCTTCCTTACACTATCTGATGCCTCTTAGGATTCACCTTAAAGTGGGAACTCTTGGCTTCTAGCAGAATGTTTTTGATCCTGTCCTTTGTGGTTTAACTGCCTCTTACATCAACTCTACTCTTGTTACACTCACAATCCGCTTCTTAAGCATATAATATACTCATCATAGCCATTAGCCATTGTTCCTCATCAGCTGATGTTTTAGGTTTAGGCTTACCTCTTTTTTCCTGACTGTTCAGTTGTTTTGTGTCACTCCCTGGTCAGACTATGACAGAAGCAAAATGCCGAAGTTTATGAATGCTGTCTGCCTAATATATATGCACCAGTGACTACAATAGTTAACCCACAAAGCAGCCTAGACATTTGAGCACCTAGGTGAACATGCTGGCCTCTTAAATTCATTGCTGCAGGGAGCCATGTGCTGATCAGCTTTATCATTCAGAATATGACACAATTTTAGGCATGCCACCATATTATAATCAAGTCTGGTTATAAATAAATAAAAATACACTGTATTGTACATATTTTATACATTATGTTTTTTAGTGAAATATCTGTATTTAGCCTTTAAAAACCATGTATGTTTTTTAAGATATTGGTGTTTTATTACGTTCAGTTCCTAAAATTGAGAAGTGCAAATCACATAACAGCAGGGTCAGACTGGGGTCCCCTGGGCCACGGGAGAAAATTATTCTGAGGGTCCATCCTTTATCTATACTGAACAAATGCATGTCCAATTCTTGTTGCATTGTAAAGTTTGTTGATATTATTGCACGCACAGGACATATACCGATCAGCAATAACATTAAAAGCACCTTCCTAATATTGTTAAGGTCCCCGTCATGCCACCAAAACAGCTCTGACTGGTCGAGGTGTGGAGACTTCTGAAGGTGTCCTGTGCTTTCTGGCCAAGACGTTAGCAGAGCCTTTAAGTCCTGTAAGTTGCAAGGTGGGGCATGGATCACACTTATTTTTCCATCACATCCCAACATGCTGGGATTGAGATCTGGAGTATTTAGAGGACATGTCAACACCTTAAAGTGTTCCTGAGACCATTCCAGAAATTGTTCTCAGTTTGGCAGGTGCATTATCCTGCTGAAAGTAGCCATTGCCATTCGGGCACAACATTGCCATGAAATAGTGTACTAGGACTGCAACAATGTTTACGTAGGTGGTACACGTCAAAGTAACATCCACATGAATGCCAGGACCTAAGGTTTAATAAAGCATCACGCTGCCTCTGCCAGCTTGCCTTCTTCCCATAGTGCATCCTGGTTTCATCTATTCCCCAGTTAAGCAATGCACACACACGGTCGTCCACATGTTGTAAAAGAAAACATGATTTATTAGACCAGGCCAACTTTTTCCATTGCTCCATGTTCTAGTTCTGATGCTCACACATGCCCTTTGTACGTGATCTCGACGATGGACAGCGGTCAGCATGGGAACTTTGACCGGTCAGCAAGTTGCCATGAAATCTGTGTTCTGACACCTTTCTATCATATCCAGTATTAACTTTTTCAGCAATTTGTGCTACAGTAGCTCTTCTGACGGATTGTACCAGACGGGCTAGCCTTCACTCACCACGTGCTTCAATTAGCCTTGTGCGCCATGACCCTGTCGCCAGTTCCTCGGTTGTACTATTTTGGACCACTTTTGGTAGGTACTAACCACTGCATAATGGGAACAGCCCAAAAGAGCTGCCGATTTGGGGATTCCCTGATCCAGTCATCTGGCCATAATATTTGTCCCTTGTCAAAGTCGCTCAGATCCTTATGCTTTCCCATTTTTTCTGCTTCCAATACATCAACTATAACTTCTATAACTGATTGTTCACTTGCTGCCTAATATATCCCACCTCTTGCAAAGGTGCCATTGTAACTAAATAGTCAATGGTTTTAATGTTATGGATGATCAATGTGTATCGATAAGGTCAAATAGGTTATTTTGTGAATCAACTAATAAGAAAATATACCATGTCAAGTCATTGGTTTCAAAATGGGTTGTCTTTGCTGAAAACTTGGGACCCATTATTGGTTCAGAGCCTGGGTCCATATCCTCTGGTATTCTGGTGGGCACATCTGACTGACACATTGGGTGCGAGGACCCACTGGGCTGTATCGCCTTGATGGTATAGAAGCTGGCCAACAGGGTACAAGTCAAAGTCAATAGTTCGGATAGGTGTACCTGTGGTACCTCTGACAGTAGCGAAGACAGGCTCGGGTGGGACCTTGGCAGCAGGCGGACACCAGATGTTGTGTAACCAGGAAGGCGTAGCGCAGAGCACGACTCGACTCCAACTCTAAACTACACTTAATTCTGGATAGCACGGGACACAGGATACAGGTAGCAGGAACGGGAACACTGGGAAGTAGTAAACACTAAGGAACCATTTGCAGAGACGAACATAGGTAAACGACAACAACACTTATGCAATGCAGGAAGGGCCAGGGCTCTTCTTATAGTCCAGGGTGCTCATGGGCTAATTTGGTTCTTTAATTCAGGTGTGCGTGCTGGCCCTTTAAGAGTGGGCACGAGTGTGCGCGTGCACCCTTCGGGACACAGCAGAGTGAAGCTGAAGTGAGCGCTGGCGTCTCCTGAGGAGGAGATTCGGGCCAGCGCTCAATGATCCGTGGCTGTGGTGAGTAAACCTAACGGCCCACGGCCATGGGTATTACACTGACCCTATGTCAGAGAATACAGCAATCCGCAATGAAGAAATCAGCAATCTCTGGTATTATCTAAAGTTTACATGATATTTTATTGCTTCATATCCCAAATTCAAGACATCATCCTGAAACAATAGTTAATGGCATAGCTTGCCGATTCAAGACCTTGATGCTCTCTTACTTATAGCAATGTTCAAAATGCATAAGCTCCTTATTTAACGATTGTTTCGGGATGATGACTTGAATCTGTGATATGAAGCAATAAAATATCATTCATAATTTGGATAATACCAGGGTGTGCTGACGTTTTTTTCATTAAGGATTGCCTTGTTTCTACCTACAGGGGGGAGCCGTGCACCTGTGGAATCCAATACTGGTCCGGATCCTGGATTGCTGAAGTCGGGTGAGCTGAATGCGGTTTTATTTTCTGTATCACTTATGAGAGAATAGGGCAATTTGTTTTTTTAAGCATACGTCTGGGTAAACCTTTAGGCAATCAGTGGTGGATCATCATTAGGGCGGTTCGGGTCGCAAGGCTCCCGGGGGTCCCATGGCTGCCTGAACCGCACATGACCGCACGGGCTCCCTCATGCCCGGTGGCGTCGCTAGCACCGGAGGGGGCCCTGGTGCTAGCGGCAGCCACATTCATTTGTATCTGAGTCTGGGGTCTGAATTAATTAATGGATCTGGTGTCTGAATTTATTTGTATTGCTACAAAGGCTGGGAATAACTGCAGAAGCGTGGGGCCAAAGATATCAACTTAGGAAATACAGGTGTTTATTAAAATAGACATGTCAGGAGAGGTGACAGGTCCTGTTTAATTGTGCCAGTGTAGTACTTTGTATTCAACGTTAGTTTAAGTACATGGAGTTTTGGTATAGCACAGAGACTCCATCGAGGCATTTTGTGCATTTTACGTGGCCCTCGTCACTTTGTGAAAAAGGGTATGTGGGTTACCATATGGGGATGGGCCAAAATTATTATATTTTACGCCAGAAATTATAGCGGAAATCGACACCATAGCCTCTACCTCTATGTACAGCATAGTGTGGTGTAGCAAGGAAGAGGCCTGTGCCAGTCGCAGTACCTTGCCCCCCATTTAGACTACCCACCCTTCCTTCCCCATCAAACAATGAAAAAAATAACAAAAATGTATGCTTACCTTACCACTCTTCTTCGCTTCTCCCCTCTGGTTCCCGTCAGGCTCCCTTGGCATGTTGTGACCCATACAAGGTACTGATGCCAGGAAGCGTCAGGACATTGGGTGTGAGGCAGCAAATAAAAGGCCCAGACGCTGTTTGGCGTCACAACATTGTATGAGCCGTGGCATGTTGGGGGAGCACAAGGGGACCCGGAGAGGACAAGCGAAGAGGAACGGTACATAGCATAATTTTTTTATTAAGAACGATAAGGGAAGAGTGGATGGTGCATGGCCGCGTTTGTTACATAGTTACATAGTTACATAGTTAGTACGGCTGAAAAAAGACACATGTCCATCAAGTTCAACCAAGGGAAGGGAAAAGGGAAGGAAAAATTTCTACACATAGAAGCTAATGTTTTTTTGTTCTAGGAAATTATCTAACCCTTTTTTAAAGCCATCTACTGTCCCTGCTGTGACCAGCTCCTGCGGTAGGCTATTCCATAGATTCACAGTTCTCACTGTAAAGAAGCCTTGTCGCCTCTGCAGCTTGAACCTTTTTTTCTCCAGACGGAGGGAGTGCCCCCTTGTTGTTTGAGGGGGTTTTACAAGGAACAGGATTTCACCATATTTTTTGTATGTGCCATTAATATATTTATATAAGTTAATCATGTCCCCCCTTAGTCGTCTTTTTTCAAGGCTAAATAGGTTTAATTCTTTCAATCTTTCCTCATAACTTAAATTCTCCATGCCCCTAATTAGCTTCGTTGCTCTTCTTTGTATTTTTTCCAACTCCAGGGCATCCTTTCTATGAACTGGAGCCCAGAACTGAACTGCATATTCTAGATGAGGCCTCACTAATGCTTTGTAAAGTGGTAATATTACATCCCTGTCCCGCGAGTCCATGCCTCTTTTAATACACGACAATATCCTGCTGGCCTTTGAAGCAGCTGATTGACACTGCATGCTGTTATTGAGTTTATGATTTACAAGTACACCCAGATCCTTCTCAACAAGTGAATCCGCCAGTGTAGATCCCCCTAGGACATATGATGCATGCAGGTTGTTGGTACCCAGATGCATAACTTTACATTTATCTACATTAAACTTCATCTGCCAAGTGGACGCCCAAACACTTAGTTTGTTTAAATCTGCCTGCAATTCATGAACATCTTCCATAGACTGAACTATATTACATAGCTTGGTGTCATCTGCAAAAATAGAAATAGTGCTATTAATCCCATCCTCTATATCATTAATAAATAAGTTGAATAATAGTGGTCCCAGCACTGAACCCTGGGGTACACCACTTATAACCGGTGACCATTCAGAGAAGGAATCATTGACCACAACTCTCTGGATACGGTCCTTGAGCCAATTCTCAATCCAATTACAAACTATATTTTCTAAACCTATAGTCCTTAATTTACCCATTAGGCGTCTATGGGGGACAGTGTCAAATGCCTTTGCAAAGTCCAAAAACACTAAATCCACAGCGGCCCCTCTGTCTAGACTTCTGCTCACCTCTTCATAAAAACAGATTAGGTTAGTTTGACAACTTCTGTCCTTAGTAAAACCGTGCTGGCTGTCACTTATAATACTATTTATTGTCACATAATCCTGTTGTTACACAACAATTGAGACACACGGCCAATTGAAAAAGAATTACCACTGCACATAAAGCGTTGTGCTGATATTGCTTGATGTAAGTTCACCTAAATGACAAAATGTATATCACTGCCTTAATGAACGATTAAAATTGATATTTATTATAGTCATCAACACAAAAAATGGGCTGAATAGCCAAAGAGAACTGTATAAGGCGAAAGCAGTTAAACCAGTAGGGAAACGCTAGTGGATACGGCAGTTGTCCGTATGTATCTGCACTTGCGTATAAGATAGAGGTCCCTTTATGTTATAATATACACCTGGTAATCCCTGCCACTAAAGCTGTGTCCCTATAGCTGTGTCCCAACGCGTTTGAGCGCCCTCAGTTGGTAGTGCGCGTCATCAGGGGTCACAATATTTGTTATTTAAATTAAAAACACAGATAGGCCAGTTAGCACATGTTGCGTGCCATTAAAATTCACCCGGCTCGTGCACGACACTAGTCAGCTGGTCGAACACGAGCCGAGTGAACGCCAACCTGATATAGTCCTGGACCCCTCCCACCGTCTGGAGGCACGGCGCCCAGCTGACCAATCCCAAGCAAGCACGCGTGAGTGACGTCACCCGCACGAGACGAGCCAACAGAGGCGCAGTGAAGCGGCCAATTGAAAGATGCAACACATTTATTAAAAGGCTTACAACTCTTAATGTGTCACATCTTACTCTAACAAGTTGTTTATTAAGACTAAGATAGGAAAATCCAGTCTTGATAAATCTCCACGATTGACTTTAAAGAGTTCCATCCGGTTTCCCTCATTGTGTCCGTCGTTTCATTGGAACAACAATATTTTGGACCAGTATTTTGGACCAGATCTGTGACGTTGGTTCAGACGCAAATCTGCACAGACCCTTACTTGCTTTTGTTCAGGATGTCACCAGTCAATGCAACTTCATATATATAAGTCTAAAACTCTTTTATGAGCAGCTTCAGCAGGCTCTGTCTTCATATGAAGTCAGTTAGTGCTGAAAGAAACTTGAAAATTCCACGTAAGATTTTACAAACAGTGTCTAAAAATTCCCAGAACAGACATCTACATATACCATGTTTTTTTAAAACAAAATCTGTGCTTTTTATAATGAATGAATAAATAAATAAATACATGATTTAAAGTTATATAGGCGAACTGTAAAAAACATGTGAATGCAATTCATCTTATTTGGGGCTTATGGACTGTGCACATCACGTTTTTGCCCTACGTTTAGCTTGTACGTCGGGAAAGCTCCATATCTGGCCGATGATTCCAACATCTCAAAGTTCCTAACATTACTGTCCATATATGGACAGAGACGTCGGGGGTTCCTCTTGCAGCGGATTCCCCAGCCAGAGCATCAGCAATTTTACCCTAATATATGAACAGTGATGTCAATGGCTACCCTAGGATTGGAGTTCCCAGCGAGAGAGCTTGCAATGCTCTGACTGGGGACTCGAGGATTGTAGCTCCAGACATCACTGTCCAAATATGGACAGTGATGTCAGGAGTTTCCCTGGGCACAAGCCTATACAGTGGTATATGTCGCTACCTTCCGTCGGAGGTATACGTCGGGACTCCTCCTGACGTATATCTCCGATGGAAGGAAAAGATGTGATGTGAATCAGACTTTACATGCATAGTGATAATATATCTGTACTAATAATGTAATTCCACTATCTTTTTTCTTTGCTGAGCAAAGTGTTTCCAGGCCATAGTGGGAGATCATGGTTCAGTTCTGGGGCCTTTGGTGAGAGGGGGCCAAGCCCCGGTTGTCCCAACCCTTTTGATATTGGGTGGTGCGAACCTGTGCAGTACTTTCCTCTCCAGAGAAACAAAAAGAATATGGGAATTTGCCCAAGGATCAATGGGAGGACAAAACACAGGTATTTTATCCAGGTTAGCCAACGAGGATGTCAGACAGCTCTTACAATCAGCGAAAAGAGCACCTTATTTAGAACCAGATCTGGCCTGCTGCTGGTGCCAGTTATAGTGGTTTATACCCTGTACCTTACAGATTTTTTGTCTCAACTTAATATGTGACCCCTCTGCACCTCTTCTGGATTACTAATCTTCTAGGTTTCCAGACATCGACTAATTTGACTTTATTACTTTGTGTCTGCTTATGCTGTGCTTGGCTGCTGTATTTCTCAGTTCCGACCCCAGGCTAGTTCTTTACTATGTTTTTGAGGTAGTCGTTGATGCTGCACTCCATTGATTTATTCTGACCCGGATAGATGATTACGAGACTTCTGTTTCTACCTTCAATCGCTCCACTACTTCTGCCTTTGTTCCACCAATGTAACCCAGAGAATGACTTACCAATGAACTTTCTCGCATTTAAACTATCACTGAAATTATTTCAACGGATTCCCACTTTTATAAGTACAATTCACCGGAATAGCGAGAAACTAAAATAAAAAATAACTTTTATTGATATATATATATTAAAACCTGTGTGGCTCTAACTAATTAAGGACTTTTAGTATAATTCACACCATGCAAATATGGACCACATATACAGTATAAGCTTTATTTCTATACTCTCCCTGGATAAAAGAAAAGAGA
Organism: Rhinoderma darwinii; assembly: GCF_050947455.1. Lineage (NCBI taxonomy): Eukaryota > Metazoa > Chordata > Amphibia > Anura > Rhinodermatidae > Rhinoderma > Rhinoderma darwinii. The sequence continues at coordinate 145,284,163 of NC_134689.1, forward strand.
GATGTGTATTTGCGATAGGCAAGGAAACAGCCAAATTCAAAGTCTTCTGGCTGTCTCCCTGCCTATAGCAAATACACATCTCTCTTTCCTACTATATAGGGAGAGTATAGAAATAAAGCTTATATATTTGGTCCATATTAGCATAGTGTGATTTATACTAAGAGTCCTTAATTATTTAAAGCCACACGTGTTTTAATATATATATATATATATATATATATATATATCAATACAAATTATTTTTATTTCAATTTCTCAGAGTTATTTCCAACTGAGACGTTTATAGCATCACTTCTGTTTAGCTGCAAAACCGCATGGCCATTAACAATGAAACTGCTTTTGCCTGAACTAAATTTAATAACCGTGCCGATCTACATGTTGAAATGCTTTTGACCGTACCGCAGGTGCACCTTGATCGTGGTGCATCTGCAATTTGGAAATCCAGCCTCAATGTGGTTGACAGCATTGCTGATCAATTCACTACATCCAATACAAGAAGACATTTGAAATGGGCCCCTTAACTGTAATGTATTTGGTATTTGGTTATAATATCAGTGGGAACTATATGATTTTAACTCCTGAATATACTGCGGCAGTGGTTGTAGAAAAATGATCTTCAGTGAAGACTTTTTAGAAGAAAACTTTAACAGCAATGTTATCACAGTCAATGCCTGAAATATGCAAAACAGCATTTAAAGGGGTTTTCCCACAAGGAACGTTTATGACATATCCACAGGATATGTCATAAATGTCAGATAGATACGGGTCCCACCTCTGGGACCCACACCTAACTCTAGAACGGGGCCCCCTAATCCCCGTTCTAGCTGTGTCTGCTGTCGCTGACTCCCGGCCACTTCCTGACTTTATGGTCGGGAGTTACGAAAACAGCGCAGCCCGCTGAGCTACGCTGTTTCTGTAACTCCCATAGTAGTGAATAGCAGTTACGGAAGCAGCATAGCATGCGAGCAACACTGTTTACGTAATTACCATTCAGTTTTATGGGGCCTACTAAAACAGCGTAGCTCAGCAAGCTACACTGTTTTCACCTTCATGGTCGGAAATCAGTCGACACACACAGAGGTAGAACGGGGTTTAGGGGCCCCGTTCTAGAGATAGGTGCAGGTCCTAGAAGTGGGACCCACCTCTATCTGAAATTTATGACATATCCTGTGGATATGTCATAAATGTCCCTCGTGGGAAAACCCCTTTAAGTTGGGAATACATATAAGATAAGATGTTTATCGACCCCCACAACATGCATATTTGGAACAGCCAAGCGTGTATGTTATTTTAATAGGAAGGATTAGTGGCTGGCAAACCCTTTTTTCCCTAAATGGGAGATAAGGAACAGTCAGGATGTTCCCATACAAATTAAATTGCAAGCCTTTTTTTGTGTTTTTTTGAGTATATCTATGTCCCCCTTTTTTCTGTGTATTGCTTTTATGTAGAGAACGAAAAGTTCTAGCGTACGGACTCGCAAGATGGTGAGGACCCTTGACGCTGGGTTGCGAGCTTGCGTACTTTGGCCAAAATAATAACTAATACCTCATGTTTTTCATGGATACGTTTACTGTATACACTTTTTTCAGGATGCAGCCAGGTCTTATAATGTTGGGAGAGTTTAGTGTGCCATTGTCTGGTGTGGCGTGCAGGGCAGCCCACCTGATCTAATAGTATGGGCGTAACTAATAGACTGTGATCCGGCAGGACACGCTGTACCTTGCAACTGGCACATTATTTGAATCTTTGGATGTGTGCCGTGATAACACTGAGCAGCCACTCCCCTCAAGACTAGTTGGAGTGGATATTAGTATTTAATGCACCTCAGCCCTCTCCCTCTGTGGCATTTTTGACTTGTCTGTGTCCTGTTGGTAACTGATGTCTACCAACCCATTTAGTAAGTATGGCCTTTTTTTTGTGTTTTTTTTGAAAGGTAAGCGTTGCTCGCTCATTGTTCCGGCCACTTCTTTTCTTGCTTTGACTATTGTTATCTCCACCTTCTCTCTTGAAATCACACAGACTCATAAAACACATTTAATATGGCCAACATTTTTATTAATGAAACCAGTAAGTCCATAGACACCTTTTAACGATACTGGTTCTTGGGTCTGGAATCCAATTGGCGAGGCAACAACACCGTAAGGGCTTGTCCACATACAACGGAGTTGCTGCAGAAAATTTCTGCAGCAATTCCGTTGAAAATCAAAGGCTTTCTGCTGCGGCAAAAATGCACCATTTTCTACGGGTTTTGCGGCAAAAAAATGCTGCATAAATTGCTGCGTTTTTCTCAATGTTAGGAGATGGAGACATCTCCTATGAAAATGCTGCATTGACGTGCTGCGGTCGGAAAAATACGCACCACAGGTAAATTTCGGCTCGGAAATTTTAGGCAGCAAGTGGATGAGATTTGTTAAATGTCATCCACTATGCTGCTACTGTATTCTGCTGCGTTTTTCCGGCCGAAATTCCGGACATTTTTTGAAATGCTTAAAGAGGCTCTGTCACCACATTATAAGTGGCCTATCTTGTACATAATGTGATCGGCCCTTTAATGTAGATTACAGCAGTGTTTTTTATTTAGAATAACGATCACTTTTGACGGAGTTATGACCTATATCAGCTTTTTGCTAATGAGTTTCTTAATGGACAACTGGGAGTGATTTACTTTTTGACCAAGTGGGTGTTGTGAAGAGAAGTGTATGACGCTGACCAATCAGTGACCAATCAGCGTCATACACTTCTCCCCATTTATTTACACAGCACATAGTAATCTTAACTAGATCGGGTAACGAATCGGGGTAGGGAGACGGACAGGTGAGCCCTAATCTACCCGCAACTCAGTCCCTGCCTACTTGCACGGCCCGTCCTAATTGACGGCGTACAACTGGGCGACGATCCCTACGCTCAATAAGTGAAAGACAGACAACACAAGACAAGGGCACACAGAAGCAAAGGGGGAAGTAGGGGCAGTTGCCCACGGAACACCGTGAGCAACAGGAGTGGTGAACGAGCCGAGTCAAACCAGGAGAGTACGTAGTAACAAAATCAGAGCAGGAGAAAAGTCAGTCAATCCAGGGTCAAAAAGTAACAGTGGTCAATAATGTAAATAGCAGGAATCGCAGAGCCAGGAAACAAGACAATCACAGGCAAGGAACAACTGCAAGTGAGGGTATAAATAGACAAAAGGGAGGGAGCATAATCGTCAGGCCAGGCTGTGATAGGTTCTCCCTCTCCTCAGCCTGCGAGCCTGAGTGGTAACAGATCGCGTCACTGTAGCAGACCTTGGAGCTGATGAAGGCTGATTAACCCCGGGCGTCGGCACAGAACCTGTGTATGGCAAATCCATTACAGATCGCTATGTGCTGTCACATACACACTAACGTTACTGAAGTGTCCTGACAGTGAATATACATTACCTCCAGCCAGGACGTGATGTCTATTCAGAATCCTCACACTTCGCTAACGTTTGTGTGAGATTTACAGAAAGGCAAGCGTAATCTCCTTTTAAATGACAGTTTACAGCGTAATCTCACGAGATTACGCTTGCCTTGTTGTAAAGTGTAGAAATGAAGGAGAAGTGTATGACGCTGATTGGTCACTGATTGGTCAGCGTCATACACTTCTCTCCACAACGCCCACTTGTTCAAAAAATAAAACACGCCCAGTTGTCCATTAAGAAACTCATTAGCATAAAGCTAATGCAGATCATAACTCCGTCAAAAATGATGTTTTTCTAAATAAAAAACACTGCTGTAATCTACAGGGTGGGCCATATATATGGATACACCTAAATAAAATGGGAATGGTTGGTGATATTAACTTCCTGTTTGTGGCACATTAGTATATGGGAGGGGGAAATTTTTCAAGCTGGGTGTTGACCATGGCGGCCATTTTGAAGTCGGACATTTTGTATCCAACTTTAGTTTTTTCAATGGGAAGAGGGTCATGTGACACATCAAACTTATCGAAACAATGATGTGCTTGGTTTTAACGTTACTTAAATTCCCTGACATCACTGTCTAACATATCCTATCCTAGAATAAACCATTAATATTGCAATTCATGAAAACCCTTTTAAGTTTCAGGAGCTATATCTAGATACTGCCCTTCCACTACAATTCCCTTCAATCCTTGTTTTGGGAGCATGGACATTTCTTTACAATGTGTTCTCTGTTTATCTTTATTTCTGTACATGTCATTCTACAAATGTAAGTAGAAGTGAAGTGACAATGAGGTGTAAGACGGGCAGTTTTTAGTGTGTGGCCTTTGACCCTGACATGTAACCCCATTAAGAATGGTACAGTAATGAAAGCAGGAGCAGAAAGAAGGCAGACCTGGGGGCTTTCATTAGGCCCCCAGGCTGCCATAACAATCATCGGAACTCCGCAGGGAGGGTGATGGGCTGTTGGAGGGGGCCGCCCCTCTTTCTAACGGCTTAGATGCCGCGGTCGCAATTGACCGCAGCATCTAAGTAGTTAAACAGCCAGGATCAGAGCGCCATTAGTGAGAGGTGTTCGCTGTAAAACATAGCTGACAACAGCAGCATATGGAGCAGGCTTAGAGCGTGAGCCCGCTCCATACTTCACCACCCACACCATGACGTATAATTTCATCGTGGTGCGTTAAGGGGTTAAAGTTACAATACCTGTAAATGAAAACATTTAAATAACATCTTGGCACAGCATAAAAATATAAAGGGACAGTTCATGTGCACTATTGTGTAAGGTGTGCTAGTCAATGATTATTGCATTCATGCTAAAACACCTCCTTAAAGAGGCATTCACACTGCTTGACAAAAAGAATGGAGAAGAGCAAGGGGTTCATGCCAATGCAATCACACAAGTTTATAACTTAAAGGGGTTGTCCACTTTTTATTTTTTCTATTAATTTATTTATAGAATAGGAGATCATACAGATTTCTAATATACATGTATTTAAAATTCTGCTCACATACCTTTCTTATATCAGTGCTGTTGTCTCTCTAAAAAAAAATTAGATAGCCCACAGATTAGTCCACAGTAATGTACCCATAAGATAACTGAATGGACTAAAGATAGTGTCAGTCATGTGACCCACCACATACACATCATGTGACCGCTGGCATTCAGGTAACACTGTCCGGGTATATAACAGGCGTATTTGTTACATACACAAACACACACACTGTAGATAGTGCCACACACACCCCCTGTAGATAATACCACACACCCCCTTGTAGATAGTGCCACACCCCCATTTAGGTAGTGCCAAACACACACCATCTTTAGATAGTGCCACACACCCCCTTGTAGATAGTACCACACAGATCCCCATGTAGATAGTGCCACACACAACCCCTTTAGATAGTGCCACCCACCACCCTGTACATAGTGCCACACAGATCCCCATGTAGATAGTGCCACACACACCCCTGTAGATCGCGCCACACCCCCCGGTAGATAGCGCCACACACACCCCACTATGTAGATAGCCACCCCCCTGTAGATAGCGCCATTTGGGCTCCCTCTAGGAGTGAAATCCCCAGCCAGAGCGTTGCAGTCGCTCTGCCTGGGGATTCCGCTACAGAATGTGTCCCTGACGTCACTGCCAATATATGGATAGTGACGTCAGGGACTTCTCCAGGAGTGGAATCCCCGGCCAGAGCATTGGCCTGACTCTCTGACCTGGGATTCCGCTCCTGGAGGAGCCCCTGGTGACAGTATCCATATATGGACAGTGATGTCAAGGGCTCCTCAAGGGGCGGAATCCTGGCCAGAGCATAGCAAACGCTCTGGCCGGGATTCCGCTCCTTGAGGAGCCCCTGACATCACTGTTCAAATTTAGATAGTGACGCCGGGGCTCCTCCAGGTGCGGAATCCCCAGCCAGGGCTTCGGCAACGCGAAGATTCTGCTCTAGGAGGAGCCCCTGACTTCACTGTCCATTTATGGACAGTGACGTCAGAGTCTCCCTCTATGAGCGGAATTCCTGGCCAGAGCGTCGGCAAGGCTCTGACCGGGAATTATCTACTAGGTAGTGCACCAATGCGTTGGCAACGGATCTCAACTCCATTCTGTTGGATAAAAAGTTCTTCTCTGGACTGCTACTCTCATCATATAAGTGCCCTTTACTGGATGCATCTGTTGTCAAGATGACCCATTAGGGAGGAGATATGGATCTGTTAGGCTTCAACGCCAACCACCACATTAGGGATCTACTCGATACCCCTGACAAAAGGAAAGATTCTCTTAGGAAGTCTGTAAGTCTATCCCACCTAGCCAGCAGCTTCTTCTGGAGGGTCCACATATGCCACATCGTCCAAGCAACCACATCTTTAGCTGCCATCTACAAACCCATGAGACTCATGGTCTGGCAAAAAGTCACTGGCTCCCTGACCTGTGCGTTGATTGATTCCGCACTTTTTGGGGTCAGACTCAGTCTCATTATCACTGTGTTAACCACAAACACTAGATATTAACATACAGGGAGTTAGATGTGACTTCTCCCAATTAACGATCCATCCTACTGTAGTTGTGTTATGAAATTGATTGTCTCTCTTGACTGCTCTGCTAGAACGGAAGCAGAAACGGCCCTGATCAGTCAGTCGTCTAGGTAAGGGAAGTACCATCGTGCCTTTTAGCCTGGTTAAATAGAAAGTCCAAGTAACAAAGCTAGTGGATATCAGGAATTGCCGTGAACAGAACGTCCAAATCAGAAAGCAAAGGGTAATCCAGAGACATTCCCTTCTGGAATCCACAATCCTCTGAACCTCAAACTCCATATCTCCTTCTACCTGAATTGGAGGAGGAGTTTCTTGAGTGGATCAGTACCCATTTCCAAACCGACTTCTGAGAGAGAGGGGTATTATCTATAGCAGATACTTTGACCGGGGTACTCAGCTGAACAAGGGGGATAGACAATCTTTTTGCCACCTGAAAATCGAAGCAATTAGCTGCAGAAACACAATCTACAAAAGCTTGACCAGAAATACAAACATTATTAAACCATACATTAACAGGCAAAAGGATTTTTTGAGAACATGTGGAAAAAACCTGACTGCCCAGATGGAATTCCCAGGGACCATCTAGGCTCTGAAGTTTTCCGGAGCTGGTTGGTCTGGACATTTGGAACAGTTCTTGAGTATATGACCAGCGTCCCTGCAATAGAAACACAGCTCTCTGCGTTTCCGAAAAAGTCTCCATTCTTGAGAAGACATAGTGGAGCCCAACTGCATGGGCTCTTGTGCATCAGACGAAGGGACCTCAGAGCAGGGAAGGAGAGAGGCCATTGCTGATCTTTCATTTTTGGGCTCTCGTAGTCGGCGGTCAAGATACACCACAAGAGCTATGGTATGCTCTAAAGTCAAGGGCGGAGGGTAATTTATTAGGAGATCTTTCAAGGTTTCAGAAAGGCCTCGGCGGAATTGACATCGGAGTGCAGCATCATTCCACTGTGAAGAGACGGACCACCGTCTAAATTCCAAACAATAATCTTCAACAGGACGTCGTCCTTGCTGGAGACACAACAGATTGGCCTCAGCTACTGCAGTGATATCTGGTTCTCCATATATTAGACCTAAAGCCTCAAAGAAGATCTCCACAGAAAAAAAGTTCAGGGGCATCAGGTCTCAACGAAAAGGCCCAGGTCTGAGGATCTCCCTGCAAAAGCGAAATGACGACACCAATTCGCTGCTGCTCAGTTCATGAGGAGAAAGGTCTTAGTCTTAGTCGAAAATACAATTTACAACTCTCCCGAAAATTAACAAAAGACTTACGCTGACCAGAAAAACGATCGGGTAAGTTCACTTTAGGTTAAACCAGAGTTGCAACTGGAATGACTGCTTCGGCCTGCACAGTTTCATGATGTTGAATCTTTACGGCCAGATGTTGTACCAGCTGAGTCAGATTGTGCATCTGTTCCACCTGGTCATGCATGGGTTCCACAGTGAAAAAAGATCATTTTAAATGGCTTGTGAATATGTTATGGAATCACAGGTTGAGCAATTCCCAGGGTGGAAATTTATGTAATTGCTATGTGAGAGATTCCCCAAAGGGATGCTGGAGACTGTCAGGAATGAGAGTACAAGTAAATCCGCAACCCCAAATCCGTCACAACTCTGATCAACAGAGTTTAAGGCTACTCTATGGTTTTCGCAAGTGCCCACCGCAAGGCAGGTTGGATTTTTCGGCATAAAACACAGGTTGCTTTAACAGAGTTCTGTGTTAGACAAGAGGTGCAATGCAGGCAAAACCAGAACAGATAACATAAGAGCAGCCAGATGGTAAACAGAAAGTCCAAATAACAAAGCTAGTGGATATCAGGAATTGCAGAGGTCAATACCAGCCGTGAACAGAAAGTCCATTTCAAAAAAGCAAAAGGTAATCCAGAGACAATTCGAGGTCCAGTTCAAAAAAGTCAAAATAGTCAAAGGTACAGGGTATAGTCAGTAGCTTGATCAAACACATGCAGCAAGGAAATTCACAAGCAAAAACGACAGAACCAACCCAGATTTAAATAATCCACCCTTCAGTCAGATAGGAAGAAAGACAGAGAAGTGGGATAGGCTCAACAACTACGAACTTGGTAAAGATCTTTTAAACTTTGAGTGAAGAACTGAAAGTATCCGAGAGAGCCCGGATGCTCTACTGATAATACCTTTAGGAAACTTCAAGATGACACTGTCACGGCACATGCAGATATGCATCTTTTAGTTCTAGCACATCCATGAAGTCACCTTGTTGAATTAACAAGATCACTGAGCGAATCATCTATATTCAGAACTTTTTCTTCCTTATAAAGGCATTCATTTGGATACTAGAGATCTATAATTGTCTGAAATTTGCCACTCGTCCTGAGTAAGAAGGTGCCACTGATGGTAAAAGTGAGTGAGCCTGCCCTCGAGCTGAATGGTAACCGAGTCAGAAGTTTTGGCATTAGCCAGAGTCTGAGGTAGTGTCACAAAGCGGGTAGTGGACACACTAGGCCGTACCGCCGTAGCGGGGAGGCAGCTGGCCAAACAACAGGACACCCCAGAAATACAATGTCCCGCACAAGGGTACCTGGATAGTCCAGACGGTGGCCGCAGCTCTGGCACAGATGGAGATGGGTGCAGCAGATAGCGCCAAACGTGGCGGATGATACTGGAGCCGCAAGTTGCGCCATTCCTCCGGACGTGGCAGATGACAAAGAACGTGGCTGATTGCTCCGGACGTGGCAGATGACACAGGACATGGCTGATTCCTCCGGACGTGGCAGATGACACAGGACGTGGCAGATTCCTCCGGACGTGGCAGATGATACAGGACGGGTCGGATTCCTCTGGACGTGGCAGATGACACAGGATGTGGCGGATTCCTCCGGACGTGGCAGATAACACAGGACGTGGCACGACTTGATACTAAGGAGCAGCACGGGAAACAGGAACGGGGAACAAGGCACGGGTCACAACAGGAACGGGAAACACTAAGGGACCATTTGCAAGACAGACTGGGAAAACGAACAACGCTCAGGCAAGGATTAGAAGGCATGGGGCCTTCTTATAGACCAGGAAATTGTGGCAGTTGATGATGATGACTTCCTCCTATTTGCGCGCGCTGGCCCTTTAAGGCCGGGCACGAGCGTGTGCGCGCACCGTACGGGACACAGCCGAACGGAGCGGAAGTGAGCGCTGGCGTCTCCTAGGAAGGAGATGGGGACCAGCGCTCACAGATCCATGGCTGCGGGCGTCGGGAGGTGAGTAAACCCGACGGCCCGCGGCCATGGACGCTACAGGTAGAACTTCTACCACTGCCTCTAGACTTGCGTCATGGACCCCTATGGTTTGAAGGAGCCCTGGACATCTTTCTATCTGGGTCTGGAGAATGAAAGGATGAATTACCTGAACCTCTACATGAACCTTTCCACTTAGACTTGGAAGGACCTGGGAGAGACTTGTCATTTTTGTCGGACAAGTCCTCCATCATCTCATCAAGTTGGGTAACGAATAACCTGCCAGTCTGATATTTCATAGTTTAGAAGACCTTTAGAAGCAACACCCACATGCCAAAGCTTAAGCCCAGGGCCCTACAACCTGCCATAGCCAGGCTCATAGTTCTTACTGCCAATCTTGCACAAAGAAAATCAGAGGCCATAGAGATTTCTCTGAAAACTCTTAATAGGTCATTCCTATAGACATAACGCTGCATGTTCTCCTGAAGCTGAGTGTTACTGCCAAAAATGCAATAGCAACCATGGCTGCCACTAACATGTAACTGTGCTACAGGGCCAGGCCCACTTTCTTAAGTGCTGTTCAGTCTTCGGATGGAACCATCATGCGTCTGGATAGCTTGGAAATTCCGACGTCCACCATAGGTGACAGCACCCACTCTGCTATTGATCCTGAAAGGAATATAAAACCGTAAACCTTTTATTAATGAAAGGCTGTTATTTTTGGAGTTTTCTGTTGCAGGTCCATCATACTTCTGAGGTAGTCAGACAGGATGAGGAGTCCGGGTCTGATATTCATAGGATCTTCATAGGAAATCCACATGGGCGAGCTCAAGAGCTAAGCCCGCAGCATAAGCAGCTGGTGTTAGCTGTAAAATTGACACCTACTTGCTGCTGTCAATAGCAACCATGTCAATTAAGCGGTTAAACAAAGGGAGGAGGCTCCCTCTGTCACCCCCTCTGAGCCCCATGCAACGTGATCACGGCATGCTGATAGGTATTTATAGCAACTGGCGGCCTAACAAAGGCCTTTATGTCTGCCATCTTTGAACTCCTATTTGCTTCTATCAGGGACAGGGCCTAATGGGACGCCTATCACTTTGCTTTCAGTGTACAGTATTATACAAGCGATCAAACAACCACACGGTGGAATCCAACAGTGGGACTAAAAAAAAATTAAACTAAAGGTCAATAAATATTTTAAAAAATAAATAAATGTGTATGAAAGAAAATAAAATGTTTTTTTCCCGTAAAAAAAATAAATACTTGTTTAGTATCGCCACATCTGTAACGACCAGAAATATATAATTATCCCATTATTTATCCTATACGGTAAACGCTGTAAAAAATATTAAAAGCAATGCCAGAGTTGCTGTTGTTTATTTATCCCGCCTCGCAAAAAAATAAATAAAAAAAAGCTTTAAAAATCGTATGAATTTAAAAATGATAGCAATAAAAACTGCAGCTCATCTCGCAAAAAAACAAGATCTCACATACTTTTGACAAAAATATAAAAAATGCATGGGTCTCCGAATGTGGCAACATAAAAACAAATGTTGTTGTTTTTATTTTTAAGTTATCGTCATTTATACCATACTGTGAATGCCATAGAAACGAACACAAAAAAAAACCAATAGGGATTTTTTTTTCCCCCACAAAAATATTACTAAAAGATTATACAATACATTATTTGTACCCCAAAAAGGTGGCAAAAAAAAATCTCTAAGAAAAAGGAGGATTGGAAGCCTGGTCCCAACTTTATACTAATTGTACTAAAAGTACAAATTTGTTCACATGTGTGTGCATGCAGTGATTTTTGTGGATTATATGTATTGTATTCACTATGTTTTAATTAGGCAGTACAGAATTGTGTTGCATAATCCGTTACTCTGATCTGTTTCTAGATCAGAATAAGTATAAAAATGGATCCCTTAAAAATACCATTGAAATTAAAATAACGGATGCAAACGTATTACAATCCGTTTGTATCCGTTTTACATTGACACCAATGATAAAAATAACCCATCTGTTAGACATTCGTTTTTCTAAAAGAAGTAAATGTCCTGCACTTTTCTCTCTGTCAAAAAAACGTATGACTAACATAATGGCCGCGAACGGACGCTAATGGATTCAATTAAAAATTCAATTTATTTCAATGGAATTTTTAACGGATCCATTTTTATCCTTATTCTAATCTAAAAATGAATCAAGAGTAATGGATTATACAACGCAAGTGTGAACTTAGCCTTAGGCTACATGCAAGGCGTTGTGTAATTTGATGCGGAAAATCCGTACCAAAACCACAGGTGTACGCATATAATTCTGCAGCTAAAACCGCTAATGGTGCGTTTTTTGATGCATTTTTAGTTGCGGTATTTACATTTTGATGCGGAAATAGGTGCGGTTTTATTCTGCGTATTATGATGCGTTTTTCTTTAAAACTAGTCAAATACAATTTTCAAGCGGAAATGCAGGATAAATTGACATGCTGCAAATTTTAAAATACGCACTGCAGGTCAATTTGCACGCACAAAAAAATCTGCACTGTGTATATGAGATTTCTTGAAATCTCATTACTTTGCTGGTACTGTATTACGCTGCGGATTTGCCGCATGAAAATGCGCGTGGTAAATCCACACGTAATACACAATGTGTGCATTCTGCCTTAGGGTATGTTCACACGCAGTGTTTTCAGGCGTTTTTCGGAGCGTAAACGCCTCAAAAAACACCTGAGGAAACGGAATCTGAACGCCTTCAAACATCTGCCCATTGATTTCAATGGAAAAAACAGCGTTTCGTTGAGACGGGTGTTTTTTTACCTGGCCGTTTGAAAAAACGGCGCGTAAAAAAACACCCCCTTAAAAAGAAGTGCATGTCACTTCTTGAGCCGTTTTTGGAGCCGTTTTTCATTGTGTCAATAGAACGGCTCAAGAAAAAGTTTGATGCTTAAAAATGTCTGAAAATCAGAGGATGTTTTCTCTTGAAAACAGCTCCGTATTTTAGAGCCGTTTTTACTTTAGCATGTGAAAATACCCTTAGGATTTGTTAAAACAACCAGAAATGCTTATTTTAATCTCTGTAGGGAAATTATTTTTCCTCAAAATATTCTCAAATGATGTTTAATGAAGTGTCCATTATTAGGGACTACAGTGCATTCGGAAAATCTTTAGACACTTTCACTTTTTTTCGCATTTTGTTATGTTGAGGCCTTGTGCTAAAATTTTAAAAACAATCAAGTTTTTCCCCATTATTCTGCACTCAATACTATTATAACGACGTAGTAAAAACAAAATTTTAGACATTTTTGCAAATTTATTATAAGTTAAAAACTAAAAATTCACATGGATGTATTCAGACGCTTTGCCATGATACTTAAAATGTAGCTCTGGTGGCCTCTCATCTCTCTAGATCATCTTTGTTTCTACACCTTGATTGGAGTCCACCAGTGGTAAATTCATTTGATTGTACATGATTTGGAAAGACACACCCCTGTCTATTTAACCCCTTCCCGTCGTAAACAACTTTCAGATTTTCATTTTAGTTTTTTCCTCCCCACATTCCAGAAGCCATAACATCTTTATTTTTCCGTCGATATAGTACTATGAGGGCTTGATTTTTGCGGGACGAGTTGTAGTTTTTTGTAGCACCATTTATTATGCCATACAATGTACTAGGAAACGGCAAAATAATTATTTGTAGGGTAGAAAATGAAAAAGACAGCGATTCCTCCATGGTTTTTTGCGCGCCGTTTTTACAGAATTCACTGTGCAATTAAAACAACATGTTAACTTTATTCTGTGGGTCAATACGATTACGGCAATACCAAATATATATAGTTTTTTCTATATTTTACTACTTTTACATGTGAAAACCTAAGTGTAAAAAAGAAAATTTATTTTGTGTCGCCAAAATCCGAGAGCCACAACTTTTTTATTTTTCCCTTGATTAAGTGGTATGAGGGCTTATTTTTTGCTGGATAAGCTGTAGTTTTTAATAATACCATTTTGGTGTACATGCGACGGTTTGATCACTTTTTATTTAATTTTTTGTGGGAGATTAGGTGACCAAAAAATAGACATTCTGCCGTTTACAATTTTTTTTTTTACAGCGTTCACCGTGCAGGTTAAATAATGATATATTGTAATAGTTCAGACTTTTACGGACGCGGCAATACCAATTATGTTTATTTAATTTTTTACTATGCTCTAGGGGGAAAATGGGAAAAGGTTTTTTTTTTCAACTTTTCATTTTAATTTTTTGTTTTACACAAAAAAAACTTTATTTAACTAATTTTTACTTTTTTTTATTAGTCCCCCTAGGGGACTTCAACCAGCGATCATTAGATCGCTTGCACGATATACTGCAATACTAATGTATTGCAGTATATCGTGATTCTGACAGGCACCTATTAAGCCCTGCCGGAGGCAAGGCTTAATAGGTGTACAAAGATGGCGGACCTGGGGGCGCAACTGGGGGCATTCATTAAGCCCCAAGGCAGCCATAGCAACCATAGCCCCCCCCCCCGCAAGCTTGAGCAAGGTTCCTGTTGAACTGAAACGTCGCTGTCTTGAGGTGACTAAAGCCACCCTGTTTTCATCTACTTTGAAGTCCTGGTGCCGTTACAGCGTACTATGGTTTCTCTCTCTCTCTCTATATATATATATGTGTGTGCAAACACACCAGGGACACCACTGACGGCTGATAGAACTCATTAAAGTCAATGGGTTCTGTCGGCTTTCCGTCCATGGTTTTACTGGAAGCCATAGTGCAGCATTCTGCACTATTGGTTCCGCTAATCTCGTCCGGATCTGCGACAGAGGCCCCTAACAGAGCCTCCAACGCAGATGTGAACAAGGCCTAAGATGTTTCTGTTCTCCTATAAACACTGTGCTGGCATCAGGTAAAGAGAGTGTAAAATATATAGACTTGCCTGTATGAGCAATGTAGCATCTGGCAAAAGGCCTCAAGATCCAAGTCACCATTAAAGTGATATCGTAAGTCTAAACTTATAATTTGGGATACAAATGCTCTTTCTTTGAGCGGTATCTGTCTCTGTTTTTTGTGGCGTAGAAAAAGCGTCAAAAAATGTTGGCAATTCAAAATCTACCTCAAAATTCCTCAAGTAATTTTGAGGCAGATTTTTTTTCTTACTGACAAAAAACACTGTATGAACTCCCCCTAAATATGATTTGTAATGCTTACTACGCAATGGATACCTGACAGGACAGGTCTGAGGAGCCTACCAGAAGAACACCCCATTATTACTCCAGGGCAAGTAATGATTATTGAACAGACAGTGCATGTCTGCTTATATACAGTTGTGATTAAATTTTTTAACTTATGAGTTGTATGTCTGAAGATCGATTAGCTAATGGAGTGATTCATTTCATGTGAAGTCATGAACAGATCTTTAAATGACATCATTCATATTCACATTAAACCTCACTGAGCTCAGATTTCTTATGCTGGCCTAGGTAAAGTCAAGATGCAAAATGCAAAAAGTCCAGGTGCAGACTCCAAGTTGGCCTGAAGCTCTGTATAAGACATATTTCCTAGCTAATGAAGATGATTTACAGACATCACACATCATAATGTCAAAGAATATTATTGTTCATAAGTATATAAACTGGGATTTATCACCTTGTTAACTGTATTCTCGAAATACAGGTGTGTTTTTTTCTATTTATTACTCACTAATCATTAAAAATAATTTTGCACACACTTTACACTCACAATAATATGTAATAATATGTAATATGTATAATTTAACCTTTTTTAAGTAAATAAAATATATGGGAAAAAAGTCATACTACTTCTTGATCTGGTCCTGCCTGATTATATAATACAGAAAATTAAAAAGAACTCCATACTTACTCCCTTAAAAACTCTGGGGCTAATTTATTAACCTTTCTACACCAGTTAACATGCATAGAAAAGTTGCAAAAAAAAGCTCCTAGCTGGCATAGATTTCACTCTATGGGGTGTAGCAAGGTAAAGGCCCATGCTGGGTCCCTATCTTGCCACCCCTTTATCAGTCTATTCCCCGTAGTTAAATAAAAAGAAAAAAATATATACTCTCCACTCCTCTTCTCCCCTCCAGCACCCACATCACTCAATTCACAAATTGCCAATAATTTACTAATTTATTAGCTCACATTGCCATCAGCCTCCTGTTCAACTAGTCTATTCCCTGTCATAAGAATTTTCTAAACATAGCTGTCATATTGAGCATTGGTACTGCATTTAGGAAGTTGCTATGGAGTCGGTGATATTATTGATGATGTCACGATGCGGGGTGTGGACCCACTGGCCCGTACCGTGTAGCGGGATGGCAGCTAGCCAAACAGGTAAAGTACAGAGTCTATAGTTCAGAGAGGATACCTGAGGCAATGTAGACAGTAGTAAGGCAGGCACGGCTGGGACCAGGCGTCAGGTAGGCGTCAGGCGTGGCGTAGCAGAACAGGCATGGAACGCAGCACAACACGGCAACAGCTCAGCACGGCACTAGATCAGAATAGCACGAGAACAGGATACAGGAACAGGGAACACTAGGGAGCTGGAAGACACTAGGGGACCATTAGCATGACAAACTTTGGGTAACAAACAACGCTCTGGCAAGGAACAAGAGGGCAGAGCCCCTTTTATAGCCCAGAGCATTCTGGGCTAGATTGCAGACTTCCTTCAATTATGCGCGCATTGGCCCTTTAAGGCCGTGCACGCGCAGGCGCGCATGCACTCCGGAGACGGTCTCGATATCCAGAAGTGAGTGCCGGCGCGTCACAGGAGGACGACGCTGCAAGCAACTTGGATGTCCATGGCCACGAGGGGTAAGTCAGAACGACGGGCCTTGGCCAAAGACGTTACAGTATCCCCCCTCTTACGCCCCCTCTTCTTTGGACCAGAGCGGGAGAGAAACTTCTTCATGAGGACAGGAGCATCGATGTTCTCCTCTGGCTCCCAAGACCTCTCTTCTGGACCGAACCCCCTTCAATCCACTAAATAAAACGTCCTTTCTCCCACCTTCTTGGTGGCCGGAATCTCCCTTACTTTAAAAGTCCCAGATGAGCCGCCAGGAACCACTGCAGAAATAGGAGTCCTGGAGTAGCGGTTCAGGACCACGTGTTTCAGCAAGGAGACATGGAAGGAGTTAGGAATATTGAGGGTAGGAGGCAGCCGCAGCTTGTAAGATACCGGGTTGATCTGTAGCAGGATTTCGAAGGGTCCGAGGAACCTAGGAGCAAATTTGCAGTACGGCACCCTCAGCCGGATATTCCTTGAAGACAACCAGACCTTTGTACCTGGAAGAAACTGAGGAGGAGCCCTTCTTCTTGTATCTGACTTTCTCTTCATGCGGTCCACTGCCAGCAGGATAGAAGATCGGGTCTGTTGCCATATTTGCAGAAAGTCCCTGAAGGTAGCATCAGCTGCAGGCACCTGGGACATAGTAGAGACAGGAAGAGGTATACGAGGATGTTGGCCATAGACAATGAAGAACGGACTGTAAGTGGTGGACTCACTAGTGTGGTTATTATAAGAGAACTCCGCCCACGGGAGCAGCTGCACCCAGTCATCATGCCACCTGGAAACAAAGTGACGCAAATAGTTCTCCATAATCTGGTTAACCCTCTCGATTTGCCCATTAGACTGGGGATGATAGGCCGAAGAGAAGTCCAACTTTACACCGAGGAGACCGCAGAGTGCTCTCCAAAACTTCGAGGTGAACTGGACCCCTCGGTCCGAGACAATATGTAGGGGCAAGCCGTGCAGATGGAAGATGTGTTGAATGAAGCGGTCAGCTAATCGCGTAGCAGACCGGTCAAGGGAACGAAATGAGCCATCTTAGATAATCAATGCACCACCACCCAGATCACACTGCAACCCACAGAAGGAGGAAGATCTGTGACAAAGTCCATAGCGACATGCTACCAGGGGGCATCAGGCACGGGCAGTAGTTGGAGCAGACCAGCAGGTTTGGAGTGAGCAACTTTATTTGCTGCACATACTGTGCATGAGGAGACAAAGTCCATAACGACTTTGGGCAGCGTGGGCCACCAGAACTGACAGGCGATTAGATCTTGAGTCTTATGAGCACCCGCGTGACCTGCCAGCTTAGAACTGTGACCCCAGCGAAGGATTCTTCCTCTGTCTGCCAGACGTACAAAAGTCCTTCCCGGAGGAATGTCTCTAACTTGCAGGGGGTTCACAGAGAAGATGCTGGAAGGATCAATAATATTCTGTGTAGACTCCATAGTGTCCTCAGTTTTAAAAGACCTAGACAAGGCATCAGCCCTCACATTCTTGTCGGCAGGTCGGTAGTGGAGTTCGAACCGGAACCGAGCAAAGAACAACGACCACCTGGCTTGACGAGGATTCAACCGCTGGGCCGTCTGTAGGTAGGTCAATTTGTTGTGATCCGTGAAGACAAGGATAGGATGGACTGCGCCCTCCAGTAGATGTCTCCACTCCTGCAGAGCCAGCTTGATGGCCAGTAATTCCCGATCCCCAATCGAGTAGTTGCGCTCTGCAGAACAAAACAGCTTGGAATAGTAGCCACATACCACAGCCTTGCCTTTCGAACCTCTCTGGAACAACAGTGCACCAGCACCAACAGAGGAAATGTCCACCTGCGGCTTCTGCCTCCGGAGTCCACACTTTGGCATTCATACCTTTTTTAGTGAGGGTAGAAATGGGAGCAGTCAAAGATAAGAAGTTAGGAATGAACAACCGGTAGAAGTTGGCGAATCCCAGGAAGCGTTGTATGGCCCTTAAGCCTTGGGGGTGTGGCCACTCCAGGACAGCCTTTACCTTCTCAGGGTCCATCTTGAGGCCCTGATCGAAGATGATATAGCCAAGGAAGGATAGAGACTTTTTCTCAAACACCCACTTCTCCAGCTTGGCGACAAGATGATTCTCCTTTTGACGAAGCAACACCTGGCGGACATGACTTTGATGAGTTACTGGATCTGGGGAAAAAAATCTATATGTCATCGAGATACACCACAACACAAACATAAAGGAGATCACGAAAAATGTAATTGACAAATTCTTGAAACACTGCGGGGCCGTTACATAGGCCGAAGGGCATAACTAGGTATTCGTAGTTCCCATCACGAGTATTAAAAGCAGTCTTCCACTCGTCACCTCGACGAATCCGGATCAGATTGCAGGCCCCCCGCAGGTCCAGTTTAGGAAAAAAAATTGCCCCCCGCATGCGATCAAACAGTTCAGAAATCAAAGGCAATGGTTACCTGTTCTTCACCGTGATCTGGTTGAGGCCTTGGTAGTCAATGCAGGGTCATAGCGATCCATCTTTCTTCTTGACAAAGAAGAACCCAGCTCCGGCCGGGGATGAGGATTTACGAATGAAGCCTCTCTCCAGATTCTCTTTAATGTAGGCCGACATAGACTGGGTCTCTGGCAAGGAGAGAGGGTACACTCTACCGCAAGGAGGAGACGACTCAGGGACCAAGTCGATCGGACAATCATATACTCGGTGTGGCGGCAAGGTCTCAGCTTCCTTTTTATTGAAGACATCGGAGAACATAGAGAAACAAGAAGGCAGCCCAGCCAATGACTGAAGTGGAGAAGACTGCAGTGGCTGGATATGAACCAGACAGCGGTCAAGACACTTCGGACCCCACTGGAGAACCTCTTCAGGACTGGGGCATGTAGATGGAGCCCAGGCAACCCCAGCAGCACGGGGTTGACGGCCTTGAACAGGACAAACAGGGAGATGAACTCAGCATGAAGAGCTCCTATTTGGAGTCTTAGCGGCTTAGTCACAAACACAACTGGGTCAGGCAATGGCAGTCCATCTACCGAGTCAACGATCAACGGCCTTTCCAGAGGAACAGTAGGCAACTGAAGAAGATCCACAAGGTCCTGGCAGATGAAGTTGGCTGCAGAGCCAGAGTCCAGGTAGGCAGAGGCCGGATGGGACCTCTCGCCAGTAGTGATGGTTACGGGAATGAACAGTTTGGAAGAGTTCTCGATTAAATGCAGTGACGCCCAGGGTTGTCCCTCCAACCAAACCTAGGTGCTGGGGTTTTTTGGCTTGTGAGGACACAGACGAACGACATGGCCAGCGGGGCCGCAATATAAACAGTCCAAAGGTGCGCCTGCGCTGTTTCTACTGGACGGACAATTTTAGCCAGACCACTTGCATCGGAACCTCGGGCAAAGCATTAGAAGGGGTCAAGTGCGGTTGTTAGAAGTTGGGCGCCAGCTTAGGAAGCTGTCTCTCCTGACGAACTTCATGAGATCTCTCCCTCAGCCTTATGTCCACCCGAGTGGCAAGCAGAATCAAGTCGTCCAAGGCAGGTGGCAGATCTCGAGCGGCCAGTTCGTCCTTGATCTCGGACGATAGACCATACCAAAGGGATGCCACAAAGGCCTCATTGTTCCAGGATAGTTCTCCTGCCAGGGTCCGGAACTGGATGGTGTATTCGCCCACGGAGGTGTCCTCTTGGCGAAGGTTGAAGATAGCAGTGGCTGCCAACGAGACCGGCCCTGGCTCCTCGAAAAACAGTCCAGAATAACCGCACGAACCCCTTGAAGTCTCATGTCCCTGACGTTCCCAGATAGGGTTTGCTCATGCCAGGGCCTTGCCGGCAAGTAGAGACATGATGAAGGCGATCTTGGTTCTGTCCGACGGAAATACTCGGGTCTGCAGGGTAAAATGTAGCATTGCTTTTGAAACCCCCGACACGTGCTGGCGTCTCCATAGAACCGAGAAGGTAATGGCAGTGAGAACCGAGGATCCGAGCCGGAACTGCCAGGATGTGTAGCAGGAGGGTCGATCTGAGGAGCTTGCATAGAGGCAGGAAGAGAAGCAGCTAGCGTCCCTAGCTGCTGTTCCATGGAGTCCGCTGCCACAAGAAGTTGATCCTGTCTAGCTCAGAGATCCTGCAGGTCTGCCTGCATGGCTTGGGAGGGTGACATGCAGAGTCCATGGCCAGAGCGTACTGTCACGATGCGGGGTGTAAACTCACTGGGCCATACCACGTAGCGGGATGGCAGCTGGCCAAACAGGTAAAGTACAGAGTCTATACTTCAGAGAGGATACCTGAGGCAATGTAGACAGTAGTAAGGCAGGCACGGCTGGGACCAGGCGGCAGGTAGACATCAGACGTGGCGTAGCAGAACAGGCATGGAACGCTGCACAACACAGCAACAGCTCAGCACGGCACTAGATCAGTTTAGCACGGGAACAGGATACAGGATACAGGAACAGGAAACACTAGGGAGCTGGAAGACACTAGGGGACCATTAGCATAACAAACTTTGGGTAACAAACAATGCTCTGGCAAGGAACAAGAGGGCAGAGCCCCTTTTATAGCCCAGAGCATTCTGAGCTAGATTGTAGACTTACTGCAATTATGTGCGCACCGGCCCTTTAAGGCTGTGCACGCGCGGGCGCGCGCACCCTCCGGAGACAGTCTCGATATCCGGAAGTGAGTGCCGGCACCTCACAGGAGGACGACGCTGTAAGCAACTCGGATGTCCATGGCCACGGCCGTCAAGGGTTAAGTCAGAACGACGGGCCGTGGCCATAGATGTTACAGATGACATCACAGCCATTCTGTGTGGCAAAGGGAGCTACAAGGCATGCTGAGACCAGACAACCTGTATTTTCTCAGAATTTTTCTGTACACAGATCATGTAGACTACTATATAGATCTAATGGACTATTATCTATTGTGACGCCAACTGGCTACATCAGAACTGGGGGAAAACAGTGTCTTCCGGTACTCAGTTATCCCTAGGAGTTACAGTAGGGTCGAATTCTGAGCCAACCAGAATGTTGAAGTAAAGAAAAATATGAAGCACATATCACAATACAGGCAGGCATCAGGAATACAAGAAACAGGAATTCATTGATTGAGGACAGAGATGGTAACAAGATGATGATGATGTCAGACAGATGATGGGAACAAATGCATGATGGGTAAAGATAACAATTATATGATGGTAACAAACAGATAATGGGTAATAATAACAGTCAAATGATAGTAACAAATGGGTGATGGTAACAAGCTGACCCTAACTCTAGCTCGTCCGATATCCCTAAGCACTGACCCCATCAGACACCACTTACCCTCATTGCCCCCAAACACTGTCCCTAATGGAGTCTCTGATCTGCACATATTGTCCCTAACGCAACACCCGGAATAACACTAGAAACTAAGGCCGATGAAAATACTAAAACTAAAAGGTTCCAAAACCTAGTCAAACAAGGCAAGCAGAACAGAGAACTTTTGAGATAGGATGAACCTGAACAACTAAACAAGACTAAATACTGAAGCAAACAAGTACTGAGGAAATACAAGACAGAGCTGGAAAAACGTAAGACAAGGCTGGTAGCACACAATCTTGCACACAGAGTACACAGAAGCACAACCAAACACACATAACATACAGTATCACCAACACCATAATGTTGAAGCCAGGGATTTGGAAGCAGACGCAGACAAATCAGGTTTATCTATTAATGAGTCTAGGTGGCTCACATCAGTATTGTCATTTAACCTGCACTGATGCATCGGCTTTGTAGCAGCTACTGTTTAATAGCCAGGAGATGACGAGCAACAGACCTGCCGCTCATTACAGTGAACCCATTTCAGGGAAGGTAAAAGAGCCCTTAACACTTAGTTTTCCAAAATTAGCAGCATGAAAAGCTCTGATCAATTTGTGAGGTGTCAGCTGTGTATTACAGCTGACACTTCACATTAATTGCCAGAATCAGAGATAACTCAGATCCCAGCCTTTTTAGTACTTAGATGGCGTAGTTTATATGATCTTGCACTTAGTACAAAGAAGCACAAGCAATCACATAACATACGCTATCACCAACACACTAATACTGAGGCCAGGGATTCTTAAGGTAAGGCAGACCAGTTAGGCCATTTTTCCAAACGAACCTCAGTGGCTTAAATCAGTGTGCCCATCTGACCTGCGCTGATGATTTAGCTGTGCAGCAGTTACCTTAGCAACCGTCCCAGCTGCTAATTAATAGCTAGGATATAACAATACCTACAGGAACAGACCTGCTGCTTGTAACATTACCATTGTATCACTGTGTATCATCACAGTATATGGGAACAGGCACAGAACACACAAATCATGTTTTCCATTCTACTCTTTTCCCCAATAATGTAAGTCCTTCTGCCAATGGCCATATTACTGATCTGTACAACATTCGAATAGTATGGAGCCATAATAGAGCACCCACAGATTTCTATTTGGGCCTTACTGTACCTCTGCAATTTCATATGGAGGCCTACAGAGTTTTCCTTTGTCAGATACCATAGTGCTCCATTGGATGCTGTATTACTAAGTAATTCTCTCCTAGAAGCATTGCTCAGAACAGGATAAAATGCTGACTCTGAGGCAGGAGACGACTCCTACCACCACAGTGTGGGAGATACAGACATAGAACTAGCTGTGTTGGGAGGAGACCGGATCACCAGATCGTTCCTTCAAAGGGCTCTTGCCCATGCCATGGGCCCTGTTCTTCAAGAGATGGCTTATATACGCTCAGATAATCAACAAATAGGAAATAAAGTTGAAGTCCAGGATGCGATGCAAAGTACCTCGCTGTCTTTCTGATCGGCTTCAGATGCTCAAACTGCTTACCATCAACAGCATCTGAACCAAGTATTTCTCCTCATTGAAGATGAAGAAAACAGGAGCCGCCGCAAGAACATATGAAAGAAACAACTAGAACGCACATTCATTGCTAGAATTAAAAACTCTCAAAACCAGCTTAAGACATCTACATTAGACATTGCTGAGGCTTTTCAGAGTTATTTGCTGTATAATTTGCCCGCAACTGCCCCTGGACAGCCAGACACATAAACCTGTTGCGTCTCAGTCGCACCTCCCCCAAATATCCTCCCAGGATCAAGTTTTCATTCTTCTCTTCCCCAAAGAAATTCTGGATACCCTCAAGTCCATACCTAATGGGAAAAGCCCTGGTCCAGATGGACTTCCTGTTGTTTATTACAAAAAGTTGCTTCCCCACCTTGTGACGCTATTTAATTTGCTGTTGCGCGGCGATCCCTTTCTCCACCATGCTGTAGAAGTACATATTGCTATCCTCTCTAAAGAAGGAAAGGATAAAAAGCTCTGCAGCCGTTATCAACCAATTTTGTTGCTCGACACAGATGTCAAATTTCGTTCTAAACTGCTTGCTCAACAAACTAGCTCTTTATTACCACAAATTATTGGACACAAGCAGACAGGTTTTGTGCGGGTCGGAAGGGGAGGGACAACTCCACCAGATTATTGCATTTGATCCACCAGACTAAAGAACACAAAATCCCTCTTAATCTTCTAAGTACTGACATAGAAATGGCCTTCGACAGGCTTCTATGGTTAAAACATTGCAAACTGATTCCCTGAGCGGTTCGTACCAGCTGTGTTGTCCCGTTACTCCTGACCTCGCTCAAACATTCGGGTTAATGGCACTCTTTATAAAGGCTTCAACATTTTTAACAAAACGAGACAGGGCTGTCCCCTCTTTCCACAGAATAAAGTTAACATATTGTTTCTACCGCATGGTGAACGCTGTAAAACCCAAACAACAATTTAGGAATTGCTGGTTTATTCCCTACTCCACACAACAAATTTCCTTTCAGTTTCCCAGTACATTATATATGGTACATTAAACGGCATTGAAAACATACATTGTCCCACAAAAACAAGCCCTAATATGACTATGTCGACGGAAAAATAAAAACGTTATGGCTTTTGGAATAGATAGATAGGTAAAACTTTATTTATCCCCAAAGGGAAATTCGTTTGTTGTCACAACTCCCCTATTTACAATACATAACCACATAAGATATAATACAAACATTCTATACACATATATAAATCTAAATAAAAACATAAAAACATACAGTATATTCATGCTAATTCTTAATCACAGACATATTATAAAGTGCAATTGCAGTAGGCATAAAGGATCGTCTAAATCTCTCCTTACTACACCGTAATTGTAGCAGTCTTTGGCTAAAACAACTGCGCTGCTCATCTAAAATATTGTGTAATGGATGCGACTCGTTAGACATAATCGCATAAATCTTCACTAACATTCTCTTTCTTAAAATATCCTCAAACATCGGTACTCCAACACCCAAGATAGATCTTCCTTTTTTAATGACCTTATTTAACTTATTCATCTCTGCGCTCCTAATATTTCCTCACCAACAGACCGCACCATAAAATATAACGCTCGCCACCACAGAATCATAAAACGTTATCAAGAGTTTGTTACACACATTAAAAGAGCGCAAATTCCTTAAGAAATATAACCGACTTATTACCTTTCTCTACACCTTCTCTGTATTTTCTATCCAATTAAACTTTTTATCCAAATATATTCCCAAATATTTATACGATTTCACCCATTCCACTTCCTGATCAAAAATAGATCAATAATAATTTCTTTGGTTCATTTCCAACTTACATAATCCGATATCAAATCCTTATATTCTTTTTCCCAGCCTTTCTTTACTGCCCCCATAATTAGTGTCATCAATGAATTTCTGCAGATGAAAATTTTTTGAACGATATGTAAAATCTGACGTATATAACGAAAATAAAAAGGGTGATAGTACAGTTCCCTGAGGCGCCCCCAAATCACTAATTTCAATCTGTGACCTACAAGAGACACTACGCACATACTGTGGGCGCCCTCTCAAATAATCACATATCCAATTTGAAACTCTCCTATTTATATGCATACATTCCATTTTGTTTTTCATCATGTCTGGTCTTATTAAATTAAAAGCAGAACGCGGGGAGAATGGAACAAAAATGAAAATCGGTTGAGGCAACCAAGGGGTTAAAGCAAGAAGACACCGTCATGAAAGGGTTAAGCAAATTTCATTATACTAGATTTTTTTGCTAGTAAGTCAGTCACTACTTAAGAAATAATTTCAGGGAAAAAAAAACATTTTTAATAGTTTTCTAAGAAAATACTCTTGTTTTCTTAGTTAATAGAAATACTGTACAATATTATGTTTCATGGGAAAAACACATAGCAGATGTGGCCTAAAATATTGCAATTTCACCACAAGAGAAATCACAACACATTTCATGTCATATGTTGGTCTAGGAACACTAATGAAAAAATGCTGTGTAATGAAATTTATACCAGACCCATATTTTAAGAACATGTGCACTTTAAAGGGAATGTATCTTCAGAAAATTCAATATTTTTAAATCAGGTTTTTATTATAAACATGTTTTTGGAAAAATACATCATTTTCTTTATTTGTTAAAAAAAATCCACATAAAACAAAAACACTAAAATATTCTGCTTTCTCACTATCCAATAGAGCACACACAAAATTTTCTGTTTTCTGTTTTGCTCTGTAGACTGGGGTAGGTTCAGCAGAGTGATCTCACTATTATTCGAGTGTGAGAATTTAATGACAGATAACAGCTAATTTGTACTGCTAGAAGCCTAGATAACAGCAATGCCGGATACAAACACTATACAAACAGGCTATGCTTGCAGCTCACCTTCCATTCCTTGGACTATGGGGGGAAAAAAAAGTACTCAAACACTTCCTGGAGACGGTGGTATTCTATGGATCTTTCTCTGTCAATTAACTCCCATTCATTGTGGTGGTCATAATGCAGACACATCCTGTTGCACTGTCGATTCAGACAATGCAGGAAGGGTGCGTGTTTCAGCAATGTGGAGGGAAGATTTGGAAAAAAAAAAAGAAAAATCTACATTTAGAAAACCATAATAGAGTATTTCTCCTCTACATATTTCAGCTAAATTGGAACCGAAATGAAATTCATGATATATTCCCCTTAATTTATGTTGCAGTCATAGCGCAGAATGCTAATAATTATTAATTCTGCTCATATTGAGGCAGATTTAATATTCAACACGCGCCAGAATTCTTTCTTAAATTGAGCCATATTTTGGATGGCTGTGCGCCACATTTATAACAGTGTTAGACACTTTTTGTGCTGTGCTCGACGAGTGGGCATGGCTAAGTGGGAAATGTGGTGTGGTGTAACATAAAGCGGCAAGTGTTCAAATTTTAGCGCAGAAATCTGGCGCAAACTTAGCTAACTAATAGGTGATATAAGGAAGAGAAAAGTGTTCAGTATGTTTAGTAAGATGTGCCAAATTTATCATACAACATGCATTACAGTGATCTATTTGGCGCATTTTCTAAATGCCTTGTCTAAGTTTACTAAGTCTAAAACTTAGACCGTATTATTACATTTGCCCAATTCTGTCTGCTGCACCAGAGCAGATAAACAAGGTACTAAACATTTGTTCCCCAACATTTCAAGTTCTGGACTGGAAACAAGTCACAGTTTATCAGTTTGCAGGATCTTCTATATGACCCTAAAAACAGACTGTCTCCTCTAGAAATCTTGCAAAGAACACAGGTGTTTATTTTCTTCTGGCTCCTTCCATTTTTATCTAGCAGGTGGCTGAGGTGTTAGGGTTAATTGACGGAGAGGGGTTTACAAATTGTGCTTTCCTACAGCAGACCCCAAAGTGGAGGAGACATCTGGTAGCTAGTTGCCTTTAATGCTATAGAGAGATGTTATCTGAACTGAGTGGGATGGAGGGGAATGGATGATCTACTGGGACACATACAGAATTATTATTTATATACATTTCTTAAAGTTTTTATTGTAGTATGAGACAGGAGAGAATCATGACAAAGAAGGATATTAGCTTCTCCGGTTGCCTCTGGGAACCGAATGTCTATGCCGGAAGCAGATGGTTCAGGTCACAGTATAGCGGCCTTGCTGTAGTACTGCAGCTCTGTTCCTATTCAAGTGCATAGGAGCAGAGTTGCAGTTTTGTAGCACAGCCACTATGCAGTGTATGGTGCCATCTGCTTCCGGCTCTAAACACTGCAAAAACATCCGGTGCCTGGAGGTAGCCAGAGCAGCTGATCGGTGCGCGGTTCGGGTGTCGGACCTCCACCGATCATTTACGTCTCTAATCATATATGTCTCTAATCTCCCCTTCATCTCAAAATTCCTGGAATGCTTGGTCTACTCTCACCTTATCCGATATCTTGCTGCTAACTCCATTCTTGACCCCTTACAATCTGGTTTCCGCACTCTACACTCCACAGAAACTGCCCTTACTAAAGTCTCAAACAATCTCTTGGCGGCTAAATCTAACGGCAAATACTCTCTACTGATTCTTCTGGATCTCTCTGCAGCCTTTGACACTGTAGTCCACCAACTCCTACTTAACATGCTCCACTCTATTGGCCTTAAAGACACAGCTCACACTTGGTTTTCTTCCTATCTCTCTTACCGCTCGTGCAGTGTGTCATTTGCTGGTTCTACTTCTTCTCCACTTCCCCTTGCTATTGAGGTTCCCCAGGAATCAGTCCTAGGTCTGCTTCTGTTTTCTCTCTACACAGCACCTATTGGACAAACCATCAGCAGATTTGGCTTCCAGTACCATCCCTACGCTGATGACACTCAACTATATACCTCTTCCGATTACATCACCCCTGCCCTAATACAAAACACCAGCGATTGTCTGTCCACTGTCTCTAACATCATGTCCTCTATCTGAAACTGAACCTTTCTAAAACAGAGTTCATTGTTTTCCCACCATCTACTAACCTACCTTAACCTGATGTCTCCATCTTAGTGTGTGGCACTACCATAAGTCCTAGGCAGCACACCCGCTGTCTTCGGGTTATTTTTGACTCAGATCTTTCCTAAACTTCACACATTCAATCACTGTCACGCTCCTCTCACTTTTACCTTAGACATATCGCCAGAATCCGCCCTTTTCTTACTGAGGAAATAGCCAAAACTTTCATTGTTGCTCTGATTCACTCTCGTCTTGATTACTGTAACTCATTACTAATCAGTCTTCCGTTCATTAAACTCTCCCCTCTCCAATTGATCCTTCATTCAGCAGCCAGCCTCATGTTTCTTACCAACTGCCACACCAACGCCTCTGCCCTCTGCCAGTCACTGCACTGGTTGCCCATACCATCCAGAATTAAATTCAATCTTATTACTCTTACCCACAAAGCTTCTCCACAGTGCTGCACCACCTTACATCTCCATCCTTATCTCTGTCTAACACCCTACTTGCGCTCTACGTTCTACCAACGGCCTCAGATTAACATCCGCCATAATCCGAACATCTCACACCCGTCTCCTGCTGCACCGATCCTCTGGAATGCAATATCCCAGACAATCAGATTAATTCCCAACTTCCACAGTTTTAGACGTGCCTTGAAAACACATCTTTTTAGACAGGCGTGTAACATTTCCTAATCTAATTCCTTTCCCTGGCCCCCCTTTACATTAGTAATGAGGCTCCTTCATTCAGCAGTATCCCCCACACACCTTGCACCCTAATACACTTCATGTCTGTCATACACTGGCACTGGCTGGTGACCGGCCTATGCAGCATTATGTGTACTACCTCATTTGTGTGTGTAAAAGATGGCTGGACCATTGTACTTAAGCATATTTTACACTTTGTGTCTCCATTATTTCCTCATAGATTGTAAGCTCTTGCGAGCAGGGTGCTCACTCCTCTTGTTTGAATTGTAAATGAGTTTTGTCAATATGTAATGTCTGATATTGTCTGTACAATATACCCCCTGAACTGTAAAGTGCTGCGAAATATGTTGGCGCTATATAAATAAAAATTATTATTATTATTATTATTATAGGTCATCAGCATGAAAACCGCCCCATGCCGAGACAACCCCTTTAACTAGAACCACATCTGGATAGCTGAAGAAGCAATGACGTTTCTGTGCTACACAATCTATAACAAATGGTTACATTTTATAAAGGAAATAAAGGTACAGATTGCTGCTATTTCAATTTCATCTCTGAAGCTGAAAAAATAATCTTTGCAGCCACCTGAAGCAGGACCATCACTAGCTAAGTACAGTGAAAATGGCAACGAGATGTGACTCATTCAGGTCCAGGGTATTTTGAGTATTCAGGACCAGGCACAGTTTAACTTTCCTTGACGTTCTCAGTAGCAGCACCCATGGGGATATTCTATCCACCTAGAAGACAGGACGGGTGGAATCAATCACTTGAATTAATTGGCTAATCTATAAGAGCTAGTATCACAGTGGTCACATTGTGTTTTTTCTGTCCTTTCTCCGAAAGGGCAGGTGGTGTCTGCAGGGTTGGGAAGTATATTTTAATTTATCTAAATATTATTCCAATTTCTGCTTGTTTATTATGGGTGCATGTGTAGGTGGTTTGAGGAGTTCTGGGGTTTCTTTTTTTGGGTCTGTGTCAGAACCTAAGAAAAGAATACTCCATAAAATTTTATTGTAAACATAGCTGCAGATTTACCAGCTGTGTTTCCGGGTCAGATCGTGTCTGAGCATGCGCTGGTGCTCCATTTTGTTGTAGCCGGATTGTTCTTCTATACTCTTAGCGGCCGTGCATGTGCGGATTTGCGGCTGCTGATGGGGCATCCATGACAAGGACATAAAAGAAGGGGGGACTATTTAAATCAGCCGGGGACGCTCCTCTATGACTGCTCGTCCTGACTGATCCTGGTATTGCACTTACATTAGTAAGGTACATGTGTTCCTTGTTTTTTTCTAAAGTTACTGTATGTTTGAACAATTACTTTCTAGAAGCTATCCTGACTGCACATTCTCTATCCGCTGAAGTCTAGTCAAGGCTCTGGGGATAGAGGATCTGCAAGGAAATCTGCTGGGAAAAACAGGCATCTGTCATGTAGGGCATGTGATATTCTGCTGCCAGATGATAGCAAATATCTTTTCTGCGCTGATTGCAGATCCAACTAATTTCCCATAGAAGACCAGACTATGTCCAATAGAGAAATGTTACTATAGATTGAATATGTTGTTTATGACTCCATTTCTGAATTTAAAGTAACCTTCTCCCGTGAGTGAGGAAAATCAGGGGAATCCTCTCAATCTCATCCCCACAGGTCTAGACCATTGAGGGAATGCGTGTTATCCCCTAGGGAGTCAGACATTGTGGATGGTTTCAAAGTCATTGGTGAAATTAATACTTCCACATCTGAAAGTGATGATAATGAGGAGATTAATCTCTTTTCTATAGAGAAGATGTCCAGACTCCTTAAATTAATTTGTTCAGATGAATATGGCATTGGGAAAGATGGATTGTCCAAAAAAGTTAGGGCATTCAACGTTGACGCCATCACTAAGAAACTAATGGTCAATGAATGGAAGTCTCCAGACAAGGCGCCCATTCCAATTAAAAGGTTCAAGACAATGTTTGTCATTGATGAGGAACAAGATAAAGAATGGGGGGAACCACCGCGCGCACCCTCCGGAGACAGTCTCGATATCCGGAAGTGAGTGCCGGCACCTCACAGGAGGACGACGCTGTAAGCAACTCGGATGTCCATGGCCACGGCCGTCAAGGGTTAAGTCAGAACGACGGGCCGTGGCCATAGATGTTACAGATGACATCACAGCCATTCTGTGTGGCAAAGGGAGCTACAAGGCATGCTGAGACCAGACAACCTGTATTTTCTCAGAATTTTTCTGTACACAGATCATGTAGACTACTATATAGATCTAATGGACTATTATCTATTGTGACGCCAACTGGCTACATCAGAACTGGGGGAAAACAGTGTCTTCCGGTACTCAGTTATCCCTAGGAGTTACAGTAGGGTCGAATTCTGAGCCAACCAGAATGTTGAAGTAAAGAAAAATATGAAGCACATATCACAATACAGGCAGGCATCAGGAATACAAGAAACAGGAATTCATTGATTGAGGACAGAGATGGTAACAAGATGATGATGATGTCAGACAGATGATGGGAACAAATGCATGATGGGTAAAGATAACAATTATATGATGGTAACAAACAGATAATGGGTAATAATAACAGTCAAATGATAGTAACAAATGGGTGATGGTAACAAGCTGACCCTAACTCTAGCTCGTCCGATATCCCTAAGCACTGACCCCATCAGACACCACTTACCCTCATTGCCCCCAAACACTGTCCCTAATGGAGTCTCTGATCTGCACATATTGTCCCTAACGCAACACCCGGAATAACACTAGAAACTAAGGCCGATGAAAATACTAAAACTAAAAGGTTCCAAAACCTAGTCAAACAAGGCAAGCAGAACAGAGAACTTTTGAGATAGGATGAACCTGAACAACTAAACAAGACTAAATACTGAAGCAAACAAGTACTGAGGAAATACAAGACAGAGCTGGAAAAACGTAAGACAAGGCTGGTAGCACACAATCTTGCACACAGAGTACACAGAAGCACAACCAAACACACATAACATACAGTATCACCAACACCATAATGTTGAAGCCAGGGATTTGGAAGCAGACGCAGACAAATCAGGTTTATCTATTAATGAGTCTAGGTGGCTCACATCAGTATTGTCATTTAACCTGCACTGATGCATCGGCTTTGTAGCAGCTACTGTTTAATAGCCAGGAGATGACGAGCAACAGACCTGCCGCTCATTACAGTGAACCCATTTCAGGGAAGGTAAAAGAGCCCTTAACACTTAGTTTTCCAAAATTAGCAGCATGAAAAGCTCTGATCAATTTGTGAGGTGTCAGCTGTGTATTACAGCTGACACTTCACATTAATTGCCAGAATCAGAGATAACTCAGATCCCAGCCTTTTTAGTACTTAGATGGCGTAGTTTATATGATCTTGCACTTAGTACAAAGAAGCACAAGCAATCACATAACATACGCTATCACCAACACACTAATACTGAGGCCAGGGATTCTTAAGGTAAGGCAGACCAGTTAGGCCATTTTTCCAAACGAACCTCAGTGGCTTAAATCAGTGTGCCCATCTGACCTGCGCTGATGATTTAGCTGTGCAGCAGTTACCTTAGCAACCGTCCCAGCTGCTAATTAATAGCTAGGATATAACAATACCTACAGGAACAGACCTGCTGCTTGTAACATTACCATTGTATCACTGTGTATCATCACAGTATATGGGAACAGGCACAGAACACACAAATCATGTTTTCCATTCTACTCTTTTCCCCAATAATGTAAGTCCTTCTGCCAATGGCCATATTACTGATCTGTACAACATTCGAATAGTATGGAGCCATAATAGAGCACCCACAGATTTCTATTTGGGCCTTACTGTACCTCTGCAATTTCATATGGAGGCCTACAGAGTTTTCCTTTGTCAGATACCATAGTGCTCCATTGGATGCTGTATTACTAAGTAATTCTCTCCTAGAAGCATTGCTCAGAACAGGATAAAATGCTGACTCTGAGGCAGGAGACGACTCCTACCACCACAGTGTGGGAGATACAGACATAGAACTAGCTGTGTTGGGAGGAGACCGGATCATCAGATCGTTCCTTCAAAGGGCTCTTGCCCATGCCATGGGCCCTGTTCTTCAAGAGATGGCTTATATACGCTCAGATAATCAACAAATAGGAAATAAAGTTGAAGTCCAGGATGCGATGCAAAGTACCTCGCTGTCTTTCTGATCGGCTTCAGATGCTCAAACTGCTTACCATCAACAGCATCTGAACCAAGTATTTCTCCTCATTGAAGATGAAGAAAACAGGAGCCGCCGCAAGAACATATGAAAGAAACAACTAGAACGCACATTCATTGCTAGAATTAAAAACTCTCAAAACCAGCTTAAGACATCTACATTAGACATTGCTGAGGCTTTTCAGAGTTATTTGCTGTATAATTTGCCCGCAACTGCCCCTGGACAGCCAGACACATAAACCTGTTGCGTCTCAGTCGCACCTCCCCCAAATATCCTCCCAGGATCAAGTTTTCATTCTTCTCTTCCCCAAAGAAATTCTGGATACCCTCAAGTCCATACCTAATGGGAAAAGCCCTGGTCCAGATGGACTTCCTGTTGTTTATTACAAAAAGTTGCTTCCCCACCTTGTGACGCTATTTAATTTGCTGTTGCGCGGCGATCCCTTTCTCCACCATGCTGTAGAAGTACATATTGCTATCCTCTCTAAAGAAGGAAAGGATAAAAAGCTCTGCAGCCGTTATCAACCAATTTTGTTGCTCGACACAGATGTCAAATTTCGTTCTAAACTGCTTGCTCAACAAACTAGCTCTTTATTACCACAAATTATTGGACACAAGCAGACAGGTTTTGTGCGGGTCGGAAGGGGAGGGACAACTCCACCAGATTATTGCATTTGATCCACCAGACTAAAGAACACAAAATCCCTCTTAATCTTCTAAGTACTGACATAGAAATGGCCTTCGACAGGCTTCTATGGTTAAAACATTGCAAACTGATTCCCTGAGCGGTTCGTACCAGCTGTGTTGTCCCGTTACTCCTGACCTCGCTCAAACATTCGGGTTAATGGCACTCTTTATAAAGGCTTCAACATTTTTAACAAAACGAGACAGGGCTGTCCCCTCTTTCCACAGAATAAAGTTAACATATTGTTTCTACCGCATGGTGAACGCTGTAAAACCCAAACAACAATTTAGGAATTGCTGGTTTATTCCCTACTCCACACAACAAATTTCCTTTCAGTTTCCCAGTACATTATATATGGTACATTAAACGGCATTGAAAACATACATTGTCCCACAAAAACAAGCCCTAATATGACTATGTCGACGGAAAAATAAAAACGTTATGGCTTTTGGAATAGATAGATAGGTAAAACTTTATTTATCCCCAAAGGGAAATTCGTTTGTTGTCACAACTCCCCTATTTACAATACATAACCACATAAGATATAATACAAACATTCTATACACATATATAAATCTAAATAAAAACATAAAAACATACAGTATATTCATGCTAATTCTTAATCACAGACATATTATAAAGTGCAATTGCAGTAGGCATAAAGGATCGTCTAAATCTCTCCTTACTACACCGTAATTGTAGCAGTCTTTGGCTAAAACAACTGCGCTGCTCATCTAAAATATTGTGTAATGGATGCGACTCGTTAGACATAATCGCATAAATCTTCACTAACATTCTCTTTCTTAAAATATCCTCAAACATCGGTACTCCAACACCCAAGATAGATCTTCCTTTTTTAATGACCTTATTTAACTTATTCATCTCTGCGCTCCTAATATTTCCTCACCAACAGACCGCACCATAAAATATAACGCTCGCCACCACAGAATCATAAAACGTTATCAAGAGTTTGTTACACACATTAAAAGAGCGCAAATTCCTTAAGAAATATAACCGACTTATTACCTTTCTCTACACCTTCTCTGTATTTTCTATCCAATTAAACTTTTTATCCAAATATATTCCCAAATATTTATACGATTTCACCCATTCCACTTCCTGATCAAAAATAGATCAATAATAATTTCTTTGGTTCATTTCCAACTTACATAATCCGATATCAAATCCTTATATTCTTTTTCCCAGCCTTTCTTTACTGCCCCCATAATTAGTGTCATCAATGAATTTCTGCAGATGAAAATTTTTTGAACGATATGTAAAATCTGACGTATATAACGAAAATAAAAAGGGTGATAGTACAGTTCCCTGAGGCGCCCCCAAATCACTAATTTCAATCTGTGACCTACAAGAGACACTACGCACATACTGTGGGCGCCCTCTCAAATAATCACATATCCAATTTGAAACTCTCCTATTTATATGCATACATTCCATTTTGTTTTTCATCATGTCTGGTCTTATTAAATTAAAAGCAGAACGCGGGGAGAATGGAACAAAAATGAAAATCGGTTGAGGCAACCAAGGGGTTAAAGCAAGAAGACACCGTCATGAAAGGGTTAAGCAAATTTCATTATACTAGATTTTTTTGCTAGTAAGTCAGTCACTACTTAAGAAATAATTTCAGGGAAAAAAAACCATTTTTAATAGTTTTCTAAGAAAATACTCTTGTTTTCTTAGTTAATAGAAATACTGTACAATATTATGTTTCATGGGAAAAACACATAGCAGATGTGGCCTAAAATATTGCAATTTCACCACAAGAGAAATCACAACACATTTCATGTCATATGTTGGTCTAGGAACACTAATGAAAAAATGCTGTGTAATGAAATTTATACCAGACCCATATTTTAAGAACATGTGCACTTTAAAGGGAATGTATCTTCAGAAAATTCAATATTTTTAAATCAGGTTTTTATTATAAACATGTTTTTGGAAAAATACATCATTTTCTTTATTTGTTAAAAAAAATCCACATAAAACAAAAACACTAAAATATTCTGCTTTCTCACTATCCAATAGAGCACACACAAAATTTTCTGTTTTCTGTTTTGCTCTGTAGACTGGGGTAGGTTCAGCAGAGTGATCTCACTATTATTCGAGTGTGAGAATTTAATGACAGATAACAGCTAATTTGTACTGCTAGAAGCCTAGATAACAGCAATGCCGGATACAAACACTATACAAACAGGCTATGCTTGCAGCTCACCTTCCATTCCTTGGACTATGGGGGGAAAAAAAAGTACTCAAACACTTCCTGGAGACGGTGGTATTCTATGGATCTTTCTCTGTCAATTAACTCCCATTCATTGTGGTGGTCATAATGCAGACACATCCTGTTGCACTGTCGATTCAGACAATGCAGGAAGGGTGCGTGTTTCAGCAATGTGGAGGGAAGATTTGGAAAAAAAAAAAGAAAAATCTACATTTAGAAAACCATAATAGAGTATTTCTCCTCTACATATTTCAGCTAAATTGGAACCGAAATGAAATTCATGATATATTCCCCTTAATTTATGTTGCAGTCATAGCGCAGAATGCTAATAATTATTAATTCTGCTCATATTGAGGCAGATTTAATATTCAACACGCGCCAGAATTCTTTCTTAAATTGAGCCATATTTTGGATGGCTGTGCGCCACATTTATAACAGTGTTAGACACTTTTTGTGCTGTGCTCGACGAGTGGGCATGGCTAAGTGGGAAATGTGGTGTGGTGTAACATAAAGCGGCAAGTGTTCAAATTTTAGCGCAGAAATCTGGCGCAAACTTAGCTAACTAATAGGTGATATAAGGAAGAGAAAAGTGTTCAGTATGTTTAGTAAGATGTGCCAAATTTATCATACAACATGCATTACAGTGATCTATTTGGCGCATTTTCTAAATGCCTTGTCTAAGTTTACTAAGTCTAAAACTTAGACCGTATTATTACATTTGCCCAATTCTGTCTGCTGCACCAGAGCAGATAAACAAGGTACTAAACATTTGTTCCCCAACATTTCAAGTTCTGGACTGGAAACAAGTCACAGTTTATCAGTTTGCAGGATCTTCTATATGACCCTAAAAACAGACTGTCTCCTCTAGAAATCTTGCAAAGAACACAGGTGTTTATTTTCTTCTGGCTCCTTCCATTTTTATCTAGCAGGTGGCTGAGGTGTTAGGGTTAATTGACGGAGAGGGGTTTACAAATTGTGCTTTCCTACAGCAGACCCCAAAGTGGAGGAGACATCTGGTAGCTAGTTGCCTTTAATGCTATAGAGAGATGTTATCTGAACTGAGTGGGATGGAGGGGAATGGATGATCTACTGGGACACATACAGAATTATTATTTATATACATTTCTTAAAGTTTTTATTGTAGTATGAGACAGGAGAGAATCATGACAAAGAAGGATATTAGCTTCTCCGGTTGCCTCTGGGAACCGAATGTCTATGCCGGAAGCAGATGGTTCAGGTCACAGTATAGCGGCCTTGCTGTAGTACTGCAGCTCTGTTCCTATTCAAGTGCATAGGAGCAGAGTTGCAGTTTTGTAGCACAGCCACTATGCAGTGTATGGTGCCATCTGCTTCCGGCTCTAAACACTGCAAAAACATCCGGTGCCTGGAGGTAGCCAGAGCAGCTGATCGGTGCGCGGTTCGGGTGTCGGACCTCCACCGATCATTTACGTCTCTAATCATATATGTCTCTAATCTCCCCTTCATCTCAAAATTCCTGGAATGCTTGGTCTACTCTCACCTTATCCGATATCTTGCTGCTAACTCCATTCTTGACCCCTTACAATCTGGTTTCCGCACTCTACAC
This sequence comes from Rhinoderma darwinii, assembly GCF_050947455.1. Lineage (NCBI taxonomy): Eukaryota > Metazoa > Chordata > Amphibia > Anura > Rhinodermatidae > Rhinoderma > Rhinoderma darwinii. The sequence goes on from NC_134689.1 coordinate 145,321,871, forward strand.
TCCACAGAAACTGCCCTTACTAAAGTCTCAAACAATCTCTTGGCGGCTAAATCTAACGGCAAATACTCTCTACTGATTCTTCTGGATCTCTCTGCAGCCTTTGACACTGTAGTCCACCAACTCCTACTTAACATGCTCCACTCTATTGGCCTTAAAGACACAGCTCACACTTGGTTTTCTTCCTATCTCTCTTACCGCTCGTGCAGTGTGTCATTTGCTGGTTCTACTTCTTCTCCACTTCCCCTTGCTATTGAGGTTCCCCAGGAATCAGTCCTAGGTCTGCTTCTGTTTTCTCTCTACACAGCACCTATTGGACAAACCATCAGCAGATTTGGCTTCCAGTACCATCCCTACGCTGATGACACTCAACTATATACCTCTTCCGATTACATCACCCCTGCCCTAATACAAAACACCAGCGATTGTCTGTCCACTGTCTCTAACATCATGTCCTCTATCTGAAACTGAACCTTTCTAAAACAGAGTTCATTGTTTTCCCACCATCTACTAACCTACCTTAACCTGATGTCTCCATCTTAGTGTGTGGCACTACCATAAGTCCTAGGCAGCACACCCGCTGTCTTCGGGTTATTTTTGACTCAGATCTTTCCTAAACTTCACACATTCAATCACTGTCACGCTCCTCTCACTTTTACCTTAGACATATCGCCAGAATCCGCCCTTTTCTTACTGAGGAAATAGCCAAAACTTTCATTGTTGCTCTGATTCACTCTCGTCTTGATTACTGTAACTCATTACTAATCAGTCTTCCGTTCATTAAACTCTCCCCTCTCCAATTGATCCTTCATTCAGCAGCCAGCCTCATGTTTCTTACCAACTGCCACACCAACGCCTCTGCCCTCTGCCAGTCACTGCACTGGTTGCCCATACCATCCAGAATTAAATTCAATCTTATTACTCTTACCCACAAAGCTTCTCCACAGTGCTGCACCACCTTACATCTCCATCCTTATCTCTGTCTAACACCCTACTTGCGCTCTACGTTCTACCAACGGCCTCAGATTAACATCCGCCATAATCCGAACATCTCACACCCGTCTCCTGCTGCACCGATCCTCTGGAATGCAATATCCCAGACAATCAGATTAATTCCCAACTTCCACAGTTTTAGACGTGCCTTGAAAACACATCTTTTTAGACAGGCGTGTAACATTTCCTAATCTAATTCCTTTCCCTGGCCCCCCTTTACATTAGTAATGAGGCTCCTTCATTCAGCAGTATCCCCCACACACCTTGCACCCTAATACACTTCATGTCTGTCATACACTGGCACTGGCTGGTGACCGGCCTATGCAGCATTATGTGTACTACCTCATTTGTGTGTGTAAAAGATGGCTGGACCATTGTACTTAAGCATATTTTACACTTTGTGTCTCCATTATTTCCTCATAGATTGTAAGCTCTTGCGAGCAGGGTGCTCACTCCTCTTGTTTGAATTGTAAATGAGTTTTGTCAATATGTAATGTCTGATATTGTCTGTACAATATACCCCCTGAACTGTAAAGTGCTGCGAAATATGTTGGCGCTATATAAATAAAAATTATTATTATTATTATTATTATAGGTCATCAGCATGAAAACCGCCCCATGCCGAGACAACCCCTTTAACTAGAACCACATCTGGATAGCTGAAGAAGCAATGACGTTTCTGTGCTACACAATCTATAACAAATGGTTACATTTTATAAAGGAAATAAAGGTACAGATTGCTGCTATTTCAATTTCATCTCTGAAGCTGAAAAAATAATCTTTGCAGCCACCTGAAGCAGGACCATCACTAGCTAAGTACAGTGAAAATGGCAACGAGATGTGACTCATTCAGGTCCAGGGTATTTTGAGTATTCAGGACCAGGCACAGTTTAACTTTCCTTGACGTTCTCAGTAGCAGCACCCATGGGGATATTCTATCCACCTAGAAGACAGGACGGGTGGAATCAATCACTTGAATTAATTGGCTAATCTATAAGAGCTAGTATCACAGTGGTCACATTGTGTTTTTTCTGTCCTTTCTCCGAAAGGGCAGGTGGTGTCTGCAGGGTTGGGAAGTATATTTTAATTTATCTAAATATTATTCCAATTTCTGCTTGTTTATTATGGGTGCATGTGTAGGTGGTTTGAGGAGTTCTGGGGTTTCTTTTTTTGGGTCTGTGTCAGAACCTAAGAAAAGAATACTCCATAAAATTTTATTGTAAACATAGCTGCAGATTTACCAGCTGTGTTTCCGGGTCAGATCGTGTCTGAGCATGCGCTGGTGCTCCATTTTGTTGTAGCCGGATTGTTCTTCTATACTCTTAGCGGCCGTGCATGTGCGGATTTGCGGCTGCTGATGGGGCATCCATGACAAGGACATAAAAGAAGGGGGGACTATTTAAATCAGCCGGGGACGCTCCTCTATGACTGCTCGTCCTGACTGATCCTGGTATTGCACTTACATTAGTAAGGTACATGTGTTCCTTGTTTTTTTCTAAAGTTACTGTATGTTTGAACAATTACTTTCTAGAAGCTATCCTGACTGCACATTCTCTATCCGCTGAAGTCTAGTCAAGGCTCTGGGGATAGAGGATCTGCAAGGAAATCTGCTGGGAAAAACAGGCATCTGTCATGTAGGGCATGTGATATTCTGCTGCCAGATGATAGCAAATATCTTTTCTGCGCTGATTGCAGATCCAACTAATTTCCCATAGAAGACCAGACTATGTCCAATAGAGAAATGTTACTATAGATTGAATATGTTGTTTATGACTCCATTTCTGAATTTAAAGTAACCTTCTCCCGTGAGTGAGGAAAATCAGGGGAATCCTCTCAATCTCATCCCCACAGGTCTAGACCATTGAGGGAATGCGTGTTATCCCCTAGGGAGTCAGACATTGTGGATGGTTTCAAAGTCATTGGTGAAATTAATACTTCCACATCTGAAAGTGATGATAATGAGGAGATTAATCTCTTTTCTATAGAGAAGATGTCCAGACTCCTTAAATTAATTTGTTCAGATGAATATGGCATTGGGAAAGATGGATTGTCCAAAAAAGTTAGGGCATTCAACGTTGACGCCATCACTAAGAAACTAATGGTCAATGAATGGAAGTCTCCAGACAAGGCGCCCATTCCAATTAAAAGGTTCAAGACAATGTTTGTCATTGATGAGGAACAAGATAAAGAATGGGGGGAACCACCTAAAGTGGATGTTGCTATTGCAAATCTCTAGCTCTCTTGCTATTGCAAAACTTTAGACGTACAGTGGTTCCCAGTGAGCCTGGTTCAAATTTTCATAATGCTATGGACCGCAGCATTGATAGAGCGCTACAAAGAGGGTACCTAACGGCCGCAGCTCCAGCAAAGACGGCAATGGCCTCTTCTACTGTCGCAATTAATTTAAGATCATGGCTCCTCCAGATGAAGGAGGACATAGACAATGGAATTTCACGAGGCGACATTCTAAAAATTTTTAGACATGTCTCAGACATGTCATGTCTTTAGACTTAGCCTCGGATTTCCTTTGCGATGCCATGGTCTAGCAGGCCAGATTTGTAGCCCGTGCAATGGCCCTATCATCAGATGGGAGGTGGTCCCTCTGGATAAAACCATGGTGGCAGATGTGCACTCTAAGAATGCACTTTGCTCCATGGAGTTTCAGACTAGTAGGCTGTTTGGGGCAGAATTGGATTCTCTAATGGAGGATCTCTTTGACAACAAAGGTAAATATATCCCACAGTCAAGGAAACGTATATGGAAGTCTTCCATTTGTGGCCAGCCTAGAAGTCAAAGCCAGGAAGGGAGACAAGATAGAGGGGAGAATTCCCCCTCAACCAGTATACAAGGATGCTAGCAATGCGGCTATAGTCAGAGAGCTAGGGGAAGAAACCATCCAGCCCCTGGCAGGAAGCTATATACAAGGATGCCAAAGATGCTAGGGGGGAAAACTGTCTTTTTTTATCCCCAATGGGAAAAATCTATAAAAGACCATTGGTTGTTAGACATAGTAAGAAATGGTTACAAGAAAGAATTCATATCGTACCCCCCAGACAAATTCCTTCCCACTTCAAAATTCGCCAATACAAAACAGTCTCTCCTAGAGAAAGCTATTCTAGAATTTATAGACATGAAAGTTCTGGAAAAGGTTCCCACTGTGTCTAAACAGGAGTCTATTCAAGAGTGTTCTTAGTTCCCAAACCAGGGGGAAATGGAGAACAATAATAGATCTCGTTCCGCACTCTCTACTAGACAAAAGAGATTTTCTCGCCACAATAGATCTAAAGGATTTGTAACTCCATGTACCAATTCATCCAAGATACAGGAAATTCCTGAGAATTGCCATCTGGATACAGAGAGAGTTGATATATCTGCAGTTTACATCTCTGCCGTTCGGGATATTGTCTACCCCCTACGTGTTTACCAAGGTCACGGTGGTCAAAGATGTGCTGTCAAAGATTCAAGCATTGGGATGGCTCATCAATTGGAGAAAATCCCATATTCAGTCATCACAAAATAAACAGTTCCTGGGGTTCCTCTTGAATATTTGACAAATGATGATTTACCTTCAACCAGAAAGACGGTGTAATATACAGGAGGCCACACAGTATCTCAGCTAGACTAGGCCAGTATCAATTTGTCTGATATTGAAAGTACCGGGTCTGATGACATCGGTCAGTGAGGCTATCGAGTGGGCGAAATGGCACATGCGACCCCTGCAGCAGGAAATCCTGCGGATTTGGAACAGAGACATATAGACTCGGGACCAGGGGGGTCGCTAGCACCGGACGTCCAGGGCCCAAGCCCCGAATCTTTGGCCCAGTGCCCTGGATCCCCGGGCGACTGCCGCTACAGGGGTCGCAGCGATCGCAATTGCGACCGGCCCGTGGCCCCCGCACTGCTATAGAAGTGTACTATAGTAACTGGGCCTGTGTCATAAAATACACGGGCCTCTGTTACAATAGTAACGACACATACTTACCCTCCTTCCCGAGCGCAGCGGAGATCCTGACGTCTCCTCACGCCATGACGCTGTGTGCTGCGCATGACGTAACGACGCTGGATGGTGTCGGGACATCCACTGCACCGAAGAGCTGGGTAAGTGTAACATCATTATTGCCTGCTGGGGTCCTGTATCTAAGCCTGCCTTGTGGTAAGCTTAGATACAGGGTCCAACAGAAAGCATCACACATGGGCTTAGATACAGGGCCCATGTCTGATGCGGTCTGTTGGACTATGTATCTAGGTTTACCACAAGGCAGGCTTAGATACAGGACCCCAGCAGACAGTAATCTTATACAGTATAGATACAGACAGACAGTATCACACATGGGCCCTGTATCTAAGCCTACCACATGTGTTACTATTGTTTTTTTACAGGTTTGGTCGATGGACTACGTCAGATTCGAGGACTACTTCAATGACGGCTTTTTTTATTTTCAATAAAATGGTTAATGAGGGTTGTTTGGGAGGTTTTTATTTCAATAAAATAATTTTTTTCTATGTCTTTGTATTTTCTTTTAAACTTCATTACTACTGCCTTAGTAATGGCCGCTTGCTCATTGACAGCGTCCATTATTAAGGCAGGCTTAGTGTTAGCCAGTGCAGAGGCTAACACTACCGGGAAGGTACTGGAAAGAGCTGAGTACGATCCAGTACCTATAACGTCCACAGCCGCGGAACGTCGTTCTAATTTACCCCCCGACGCCCACGGCCATGGACGAGTGAGTGCTGGGCGGCATCTCCCTCCTGAGAGACGCCGGCACTCACTTCCGCATTACTGTACTGGCTCCCATTAGAGTACGCACTAAAGAGCCAGTACACGCACATTTCAGTATTCTGTAATTAACCCATAATTCCTCTGGACTATAAAAAGAGCTCTACCCTTTCACTCATTGCCTGAGCGTTGTTGTGTTTACCCGTGTTAGTCTTGCAAATGGTCCCTTAGTGTTTTCCTGTTCCCATTGTTCCTGTGCCCTGCTACCTGTATCCTGTATCCTGTGCTATTCCTGGTTTCGTGTCCTTGTAGAGTTGGAGTCATGTGCTGCTTGCATCCACGCCTGCTGTGTTAGGCCCCAGGCCCCCGACAGAAGAATTGCGTCCCCATTCATTCCTATGGAGCCATGCACACGACTGGGCTCATTGAAAATAATGGCCACGGCCATGTGCAAAGCCCGCGATTTGCGGGCGGCTCGCGACTGTCACTCCGTGGCCGGCCGACCCGGAAATCACGTGTGTGCACATGGCTACGGTCGTGTGCATGAGACCTCACAACGCGCCTGGTGTCTGCTGCCAAGATCCCATCTGAGCCTAGCCATTACTACTGTCTGAACTACCACAGGTACCCTTGTGCTCGGACTATGAACTTTGTCGTGGTACCCTGTTTGGCCAGCTGCCAACCCGCTACGGCGTTACGGCCCAGTGGGTCCACAAACACACAGATCGTGATAGTACCCTCAGGCCATGGACCCCGCTGGTCAACTCAAGACCCTGACGACGTCGCAAGTCATGCAAGCGGATCTGCGAGACCTTCGTTCATGACAGGATCAATGCCTCCGGGCAGTGTACGCCATTGCACATCAGCTGGATGCGCAAGCTGCAGTCTCCACAGCTCCTGTTCCTGTTACCCCGGCTGTTCCTCCTGCTACCTCTCCTGTCATTACCAGTGCTGATCCCCGATTCTCTCTGCCACTACCACCACATTACGACGGAGACGCGACGCAGGGGATTTCTGAACCAGTGCCAGATCCACTTCATACTACATGCGAGAGCGTTCCCTTCTGATGGCGCAAGGATCGCTTTCATTATCTCTCTGCTTACTGGCAAGGCCCTAGCATGGGCAAATCCTGCCTTGGCTTTGACTACAATTCCAGATCTGGACTGGACTGGAATTCTGGTGACATTCTCCAGTGGGGCCCCAAGAGTCTCAACCGCTGTCTAGGGCAGATCCATCCGGCCCAGCCTCCTCTACTTCAGTCGTTAGCAGGATTGCCTCCTCACTACTCACAGTTTGCTGATGTCTTCAGCAAGAAGGAGGCTAAAACACTGCTCTCACACCGGGCATATCACTGCCCTATTGAACTGGTTCCTGATGCGTCCCTCCCTCGTGGACGGGTATACCCTCTCTCCTTGCCAGAGACTCAGTCTATGTCTGCTTACATCAGGGAGAATTTGGAGAGGGGTTTCATTCAAAAATCTTTCTCCCCAGCCCAGGCCAGGTTCTTCTTTGTCAAAAAGAAACACAGTTCTCTTCGACCTTGCATCGACTATCGGGGCCTCAATCAAATCATGATCAAGAACAGATATCCGTTGCTGCCAATTTCTGAACTGTTTGACCGCATACGAAGAGAAAATATTTTTTCCAAGCTAGACCTGCGTGGGGCTTACAATTTAATCTGGATCCGCCGGGGTGACGAATGGAAGACGGCATTCAACACCCGAGACGGGCATTATGAATACCTGGTAATGTCCTTCAGCCTGTGTAACGCTCCCACTGTCTTCCAAGATTTTGTCAATGACATCTTCCGAGATCTCCTCTATGTCTGGGTCGTGGACTATTCCGATGACATCCAGATCCGACGACTCATCAGAGACATGTCCGTCAAGTTCTGCTGCGATTAAGGGAGAATTGCCTGTATGCCAAGCTCATTGGATCAAGGCCTCAGGATGGATCCTGAGAAGGTAAAGTCCGTCCTGGTGTGGCCATGCCCTCAAGGCTTAAGGTCCATACTGCGTTTTTTGGGATTCGCCAACTTCTATCGGCAGTTAATCCCAAACTTCTCTTCACTGACAGCTCCCATCTCTACCCTCACCAAAAAAAGAATGAACGCCAAGGTGTTGGCTCCAAAGGCAGAAACTGCATTTAATAGCCTTAAAAGTGCCTTCATGTCAGCCTCAACCCTCCACCATCCAGATGTATCTCAATAGTTTTCATTGGAGGTGTACGCCTCTTCTGTTCCAGAGAGGTCCCAAAGGGAGGGCAGTGATATGTGGCTATTATTCTAGACTTTTTTCTTCCGCAGAACACAATTACTCATTTGGGGATCGAGAGTTACTGGCCATCAAATTGGCCCTGGAGGAGTGGAGACATCTACTAGAGGGGGCAGCTCACCCCATCCAGATATTTACCGCTCACAAGAACCTCATCTATCTCCAGTTGGCCCAATGACTGAACCCCTGTCAAGCCAGGTGGTCGCTGTTCTTTGCCCAGTTCCAGTTTGAGCTCCACTACTGCCCTACCGACAAAAATGTGAGGGTCGTTGCCCTGTCCAGGTCGTTCGAGACAGAGGACACCATGGAGTCTCTGCAAAATATCATTGGTCCATCCTGCATTATTTCTGTCAATCCTCTGCAAGTTAGAGACATGCCTCCGGGGAGGACTTTTGTACGCCTGGCAGACAGAGGGAGAATTCTTCGCTGAGGACACAGCTCCAAACTGGCGGGGAACGCGGGTGCCCGTAAGATCCGAGATCTGATTGCCCGTCATTTCTGGTGGCACTCGCTGCCCAAAGACATTGTGGACTTCGCCGCATCCTGCACGATGTGCGCTGCTAACAAGGCTGCTCACTCCAAGCCTGCTGGTCTGCTCCAACCGCTGCCTGTGCCCAATGCTCCTTGGCAGCATATACCAATGGACTTTGTCACGGACCTGCCTCTCTCTGCTGGATGCAGTACAGTCTGGGTGGTGGTGGGTTTCTCAAAAATTGCTTATTTTGTTCCGCTGACCGGCCTACTTTCTGCTTCTCGACTGGCTAACCTCTTCATCCAACACATCTTTCGCCTGCATGGCTTACCCCTGCATATCATGTCTGATCGGGCAGTTCAGTTTACTTCAAAGTTCTGGAGAGCCCTCTGTAAACTCCTTGATGTAAAGTTTCACTTTTCCTCAGCCTACCATCCCCAGTCCAATGGTCAAGTCGAGAGGATCAAACAAATCATGGAGAACTATCTACGACACTTCATCTCCTGGCGGCATTATGACTGGGTGCAGCTTCCTCCTTAGCCGAGTTTTCTTATAACAACCACAAAAGTGAGTCCACTTCTGCCACACCGTTCTTCATTGTTTACGGCCACAAACCACGAATTTCTCTCCCGGTGTCGGCTACATGACAGGTGCCAGCAGCTGACTCTGCATTCAGGGACTTCCTGCAGATCTGGCAGCAAACCCTATCCTCTATTCTTATGGCGGTAAACTGCATGAAGCGAAAGGCAGACACAAGGAGAAGAGAGCTGCCTCAGTTTCTTCTGGGTATCAAGGTCCGGCTGTCCTCTAAGAATATCCGGCTGAAGGTGCCATCATACAAGTTTGCTCCCAGGTTCCTTGGACCCTTTGAGATCCTACAACAGATCAACCCTGTCTCCTACAAGCTTCGGCTGCCCAGCACCCTCGGGATCCCCAACTCTTTTCATGATTCCCTCCTGAAGCCTGTGGTCCTGAACCGCTACACCAAGACTCCTAGTCCTGCAGTTGCCCCCAGTGGTTCATCAGCGGTATTCTATGTCAAGGAGATCTTGGGCTTCAAGAGGATAAGAGGAAAAGTCTTTTATTTGGTGGATTGGAAGGGGTTTGGTCCAAAAGAGAGGTCCTGGGAGCCAGAAGAGAATCTCAATTCTCCTTCACTCATAAAGAAGTTTCTCTCTCACTATGGACCCAAGATGAGGGGGCGTAAGAGCGGGGAAACTGTAATGTCCACAGAAGCAGACCATCATTCTAACTTTACCCACAATGGCCGCGGCCATGGACGAGTGAGTGCTGGGCAGCATCTCCCTCCTGAGAGACGCCAGCACTCACTTCCGCATCACTGTACTGGCTCCCGTAGAGTGCGCGCGCACGCTCGTGCCCGGCCTTAAAGGGCCAGTACACACGCATGTCAGTAATCTGTAATTAACCCATAATTCCCCTGGACTATAGAAAGGGCTCGGCCCTTTCACTCATTGCCTGAGCATTGTTGTGTTTACACGTGTTAGTCTTGCAAATGGTCCCTTAGTGTTTTCCTGTTCCCAGTGTTCCTGTGTCCTGTATCCTGTATCCCGTGCTATACCTGGTTTCGTGTCCTTGTACAGTTGGAGTCATGTGCTGATTGCGTCCATGCCTGCTGTGTTATAACATGCCTGGTGTCTGCTGCCAAGGTCCCATCTGAGCCTAGCCATTACTACTGTCTGAACTACCACAGGGGCCCTTGTGCTTGGACTATCCACTTTGTTGTGGTACCCTGTTTGGCTAGCTGCCATCCCGCTATGGCGGTGCGGCCCAGTGTGTCCACAAACCCACAGATCGTGACAGTACCCTACCATCTGTTGTGATGGTCGGGCAACGGGGTGGCCGCAGGCGGTACTATTAGGCTGGGAAAGGCCAAAAACAGTGGCCCTTCCCACCCTGGTAATGCTAGCCTGCTGCTCCTATGTTGTATCTGGCTGGTTATCAAAAATGGGGGGGACCCCACATAATTTTTTTTTTAAATTGAATAAACGTTGTGCGGTCCTCCCCATTTTTTATAACTAGCCAGATACAACACAGCAGCAGCAGGCTAGCATTACCAGGGTGGGAAGGGCCACTGTTTTTGGCCTTGCCCAGTCTAATAATACCAGCCTGCGGGCGCCCCAGTGCCCGACCATCACTACAGATGGTCGGTTACTGGATCGTATCCAGCTCTTCCCGGTACCCATGGTGGCGGTGGGTACCAGGGTAATAATGGGGTTTAGTGTTAGCCTCTGCACCAGCTAACACCAAGCCTCACCTTAGTAATGGACGCTGTCAATCAGCCAGCGGACATTACTAAGGCGGTAGCAAAAATTAGAGGACAAAGGAGTCAAAACGCCACTGATAATATAGATAGATACAAAACTTTATTAAATTTGGCATAGAATATTACATGACACAGATTAAAAATAAATAATATAAGGATCTAAAATACCTAATGTGGGTAGTATAGAAAAATATGATATCACCACGAGTATCTTATGTAGAAAATACAGCAGGGAATATGTTCTAGACATAGAGAAAAGACCAGTATCACGGATGCCTCATAATAGCGTCTTATGTGTAATGTACAGTATTATGTACGTGGAAAGACAACTTTAGGACATAAAAAACACAACGGTCCTAATACCACTAATGATAAATAGTGTAAGAGACACTAAAGTGAGACATACTCTAAAAAGCGGCTCTTACTCTCAAAGGAACTGTACAAGGGAGAAATATCCCGGCATATTTTGTAATGTCCTATTGAATAGGAGTCTGCATAAAGTAACAGATCAATGTCCAAGCTTACCCATGGAGAAGAGAAGGGTCAAACAGCCCACACAGTTCAGCCTGATATAATGTCGCCCCTTTTTAGAGTATGTCTCACTTTAGTGTCACTTACACTATTTATCATTAGTGTATGTGCACACGAGAACTGTCTTTTACGTCTGAAAAGACAGACTGTTTTCAGGAGAAAACAGCTGCGTCGTTTCAGACGTAAAAGCTCCTCCTCGCATTATGCGAGGCGTCTTTGACGCCTGTAATCTTGAGCTGCTCTTCATTGACTTCAATGAAGAACGGCTCAAATTACGTTGCAAAGAAGTGTCCTGCACTTCTTTGCCGAGGCAGTCAATTTACGCGTCGTCGTTTGACAGCTGTCAAACGACGACGCGTAAATGACAGGTCGTCGGCACAGTACGTCGGCAAACCCATTCAAATGAATGGGCAGATGTTTGCCAACGTATTGTAGCCGTATTTTCAGACGTAAAACGAGGCATAATTACTGAAAATAGGTCGTGTGAACCCAGCCTAAGTGGTATTAGGACCGTTATGTTTTTTATGTCCTAAAGTTGTCTTTCCACGTACATAATACTGTACATTACACATAAGACGCTATTATGAGGCATCCGTGATACTGGTCTTTTCTCTATGTCTAGAACATATTCCCTGCTGTATTTTATGCATAAGATACTCGTGGTGATATCATATTTTTCTATACTATCCACATTAGGTATTTTAGATCCTTATATTATTTATTTTTAATCTGTGTCATGTAATATTCTATGCCAAATTTAATAAAGTTTTGTATCTATATATATTATCAGTGGCGTTTTGACTCCTTTGTCCTCTAATTTTTGCTTATGCTATATTGGAGTTATGCCACACTATAACAATACATTGATGGTACCTTGACACTGTGTCAGGGGTACCTGACTTGTGATTTGACCTGTGAGTACGTATTTATATATTACTAAGGCGGTAGTAATAAAGTTTAAAAAAATACAAGGACATGGAAAAAATATTTTATTGAAATAAAAAATCCACTCATCCCACATTAACCATTTTATTGAGAATAAAAAAGCCGTAATCTAAGTAGTCCTCGACTCCGAAGTAGTCCAACAACCGAACCTGTAAAAAAACACAAAAAATTAGTAACACATGAAAAAGCAAAACAATTATTATTCTTCTGGGTCCAGCTCTGGAGCCGCAATGTCAGCGAGCTGGGCCCTATATCTAATCCTATCGTGTGTGATACCGTCTACTGAGCCAATGTATCTAATCCTATCCAAAGCTATAGGGTCGTAGTGCTATAGATATGCTGTCTCATATATATACACACACACACACACACACACACACACACAAACATACATACACGCACACACATTTTTAGAGAGGTGAACATATGTTAGTACAAGGATACTTAGTGCTGGGGCCCTGTATCTAAATATCATGTGTGATACTCTCTTCTGGGCCATGTATCTAAGCCTATCATGTATGATACTGTCTGCTGAGACAAGGTTTGTATGTGGAACTACCTACAGAGGACTGCATGACGCTGTCTACAAGGGGGATGTATGGTAGGGGGAGTGTGTGTGGAACCATACAGGGGGGTTGTGACACTATATACAGGGGGCATTGTGTGGGGAACGCTCTGCAGTTGTCTTTGATTAGACCCCCGAAACAACTTTGCATGGGGCCCCAGAAATGCCAAATTTGCCCCTGAGGGTTAGCACAAGGATACTTACTGCTGGGGCCCTTTATCTAAGGCTACATTCACAGGAGCACAACAGATTTACGCGCGTAAAATCTGGTTGTGTGCGTTGCGTTTTGCATCAGTGTGCTTCGCGTGTGGCATATGTTTTTCATGCACTCGCAAGCACTTTGTTTTTTCAGTGAAATTGATGCGTGAAACACGGACAGCACACGCATGTCGTCCATGTGTTGTCCGTGGTTTTCACGCACCTATTGGCTTTAATGGGCGGCTAGGTGTGTGAAATACACCAATATAGGACATGCAAAGAGTTTCACGCAACGGAGACTCGCTGTGTGAAAACTCACGCATGTGTAAATGGCCCCATTGAAATCAATGGGTCCGTGTGCGATGCGTTGTTTCAACGCACAGCACACGGACGACAATCACGCTCGTCTGAATGAGCCCTAAGTCTATCATGTGTGATACTGTCTGCTGAGGCCCTGTATCTAAGCCTATCATGTGTGATACTGTCTGCTGAGACAATGCATCCAATTCTATCCAGCGGTGTAGCTATAGGAGCCTTAGTCTTATATATATGCTATCTCCAATATGTATGTAAAAATGTATTTATTTTTCGGGGGGTGAGTATATATATGTCTTGGTGCTTGTGCCTCTGACCTTTTAAGACCCTAGCAATGCCCCTGCTCTGGACAATACAATAATAATTTCCAGAGGCACGAGAGCCTCCCTAAGATGGTAGTTTCATCTAAAAAAACGGCAGGTCCTTTGCCCCCAGTCATGGGTCGACATATCGACATATCGACAGACACATCCAACTCAGGTTGGGGTGCTTACAGTATATGGCAGGACAAATGGGACCTGGTCTCTGACCGAGGGGCTTTTATCCTCAAATCGCATAGAGATGCGAGCAGTCATGAGAGTCCTTACATATTTTCACCAAGCCATTCAGCGGAAAGCGATTACAGTTCGCTCCGACAATGTGACTATAGTGTCTTAACAGAGAGGCTCACAATCCATAGCTCTTCTTATAGAAGTGTCACTGATCTTATGATGGGTGGAAGTGTATGTAGAACAGCTAACAGCTGTGCATTTAAAAGGAACCCTCAACACTTTAGCGGCAGGCTCTAATCCAACAAATCTTCAATTAGATAGTGGAATACTGGGGTCAACCACAAATGGACGTAATGGCCACATGGGGGAACGCGAAGGTGAATCTATTTTGTTCCCTGTTTTAGGGCAGACAGACCATGGATCATAGAGGCTCTATCCATACCATGGAAGCTCCACTTGGCATACATATTCCCGCCCATTCCAATGATCCCAAAGATCTTACAGAAGATCAAATGGGAACAGGTCTCGGTGCTTGCTATCTGCCCCTTCTGGCTGAAGAGAGCATGGTTCTCTCTACTCATGTCAATGAGCAGGGGAAATTTCTGGGTTCTACCTCAGATTCCATCCCTGGTGTCACAGGACAATAGCTATTGCCCCACCTGGACTCCTTAGGCAGAAAACTATCTTTAGAGCCTATCATTCAGAGATTTGTAAAAGCAGTTCAGAAGATCAGACCAACAGTAACTGATCCAGCCCCTAAGTGGGATCTATGTGTTGTTCTCAATCACCTCTGTGAACCTCTATTTGAACCCCTACAGTCGGTGGCAATGAAATATCTCTCGCTCAAGGTCTGGTTTTTAGTAGTTATCACAACAACAAAGAGGGTTAGTGCTATACAGGCCCTTGGATCGGCTTAACCTTATCTACTTTTTCTTCAGGACAGTGTCCTAATAAGAACATTACCTTGCTTTACCCCAAAAGTGCCTTCATTCCAGTACATTAATCAACAGGTTGAGTTACCCGTGTTCTGTCCAGAGCCATCACCAGAGGAAGAATGGAAACTTCATTCATTAGACGCCAGTAGAGTCTTAAAAACGTATATTCATCGTACCAAGGACTTTAGAAGGTCCGATCATCTCTTCCTATCATTTCAGGGTCGAAATAAAGGCCAAAAATCATCTAATGCATCCTTTTCCAGATGGATAAGGGAGGTGATTACTATCTGCTATACTCAGGCTGGGTTACAAACTCCACAGAGCTTCAGGGCCCACTCTACTAGAGCCGTATCCATGTCATGGGCAGTGAAAAACTGCATTCCAATTGATCAAATTTGCAGAACATTATAAGCTAGACATCAGAAGAGATGGAGAGACAGTTTTTGGTTGAGCGGTCGTTCTGTCCACGGTTCAAAAAGACCCACCCTAAAATGGTTACATGCTACATCCCCATGGGTTCTGCTGCTGAGGACATCAAGGAAAGTGTAATATCTACTCACCGTAAATTCTCTTTCCTTTAGTCCTAGCAGCAGCACTGCCCCCTCCCCCAATAAAATATCTGTGTTTGATTCAGCAGACTCTGTGTGAAGGATTTTCCTGACACAGCTTTTGTGTCGACGCCCGTGGTTAATCAGCCTGCGTCTCTTCCTAGGTCTGCTAGAGTGACTCGATCTGCTACCATGCAGGCTGGTAGGCTGAGGAGTGGGAGAGCCTACCGTAGCCTGGCCAGACGGTTCTAGCTCCCGCCCTTGGTCTACTTATACCTTAATTTGCTGCTTGTCCTTTGCCTGTGATTCTCCTGTTTCCTGGCTCTGCTGTTCCTGCAGTTACCATTGACCTCTGCTTCATATTGACCCTGGCTTGACTGACTATTCTCCTGCTCTGCATTTGTTACCACGTACACTCCTGGTTTGACTCGGCTCGTCCACTACTCTCTGTTGCTCACGATGTCGCCGTGGGCAACTGCCCCACATCCCTTGCTTTTGTGTACCCTTGTCTTGTTTGTCTTTCGTGCACATATTGAGTGTAGGGACCGTCGCCCAGTTGTACACCGTCGCCTAGGACGGGCTGGGCAAGTAGGCAGGGACTGAGTGGTGGATAGATTAGGGCTCATCTGTCTGTCTCCCTATCCTGACATTACACTCTGAGTCTGTGTGGGGTTTTTTTCTTTACTGTTATATCTTATAGGGTAGCCAATTAATTCAAGTAATTGATACCACCTGTTCTGTCTTCCAGGAGGATAGAATATCCCTATGGGTAATGCTGCTAGGACTAAAGGATAGAGAATTACGGTGAGTAGAAATTACACTAATTCTAATATGTGTTAGGTATAACAATTTTTTCTTTTCTGGACTATCAGCATTATTTTTATAGCAGTCTTTATTTTTCATAAACAGTTTTCATACACAGTTTTCTATTTACATTTCTTAATTATCAGGCTTTTACATTTGGCAACATAGTAAAAAAAGTTTCATATCATAATCATATTGTGCAACCCTAAAATAAACTTGATATTTGTGTTTGACATTATTTGTCTTTTATTTTTATATATATATCATGTTTGATTTCACTTTTTGAATTAGGGCTGGTGCTATGACAATGCTTGGTGGTTTTAGGATGCTGTGGTTACGTTACTTATTATTATTATTATTATTATTATTATTATTATTATTATAGTGTGTCTTTCTGAGCAAAAAAATTTGCACCATTTGTCTAATTGGATCGCTAAAAGAACACAGTGGAATAATACACGAGGGAAAAGTGCCCCCACCTCTCAGGCCAGTGATTGATAGGTTGCTGTGTGTAAGTGCATAATAAGCTTCCTATCAGTCACCGCAGAGAGGGAGAGGCGAGGGCAATGCTCTCCTCATAAGAAGAATCATAACTATGATTTTATTAGCCAAATGGCACAAAACAAATTTGTGCTGCTGCGGCGTCTTCAAGTACAGACCTGTAGCTGTAATATGCTGCTCTTACATAGAGTAAAACAGGGTGTAAAAATTACTTTGCTGCCTTTGACTGGCTGAAGGGGCAGGAAGGGAGTATTTACTGTAGCCAGAATTTAATATACTTTTCATTTCAGAGTGGGGTTGCTTGTGGTGCTGTTTCTACTGCTGTGTGCTTTACTAGCTACTGGATGCTTGTTAGTTTCAAGGCTTAAAGTGGACCTATGGGTTCTGAGAAAAAGACAAAAAGTGACAGTAAATTGAATTATTAGAATTATTTCCTATACATATCATTAGCAGAAAAGTTTTCCCGCAGTATTAGGGGACACAAATTCTACTTTCATTTCAGCAGAGTGAGGTGCCAACTGTCAGGGGGAGAAGCACATTTTATACAGCATGTGAATGGCATAGTGGAGTCTTGTGCTCAGATCTGGTTATGATTAGGGGTGAAGGCGAATCAATTTGCCGGTATCGTCATTTTGCTGTTTCATACAATACAATGGGAGAATTGATTCCCATATCTATCTGATAAATAAACCTAAAGTGAAATCCCCAAGGCATCATAATGGCTGATGAACCAGTGGAACGCAAATCAGAAGAAAAATTGTCTCACCTTCAGCCAGCAGCCTGAACTTCATATAGAATTTTATTATTTTATCAGCCATGTAATAAGATTGTATAGCGTTGTTTTTCAATACTGTCAAGGACCAGTATCCAGATGTTAACCTGTGTTCTAAAGGTGCACTCCTTGGCACACATATGGCATTTAGAAATGTATGAGTTTATCACAGTATACATTTGGATACTTTTTTTTAGCTATAGAAAATACATACTCGGATGTGGACTAAATACATGATGTGAATGGCGCCCTAACATGATTACCTTAGCAAACCATATGTTTATTTACACATGAACAAAAGATAACCAACACTGTGTTACATGTTAACACTGATTGTAAATTAGTATATACACCCTGTATTATATCATGCAAATGTTAATATCTTAAAACAAATATTATGTTTTGTTATTCCCAGACTGATTTCTTTATAGTCTTTATTAAACAATTAATATCTTTAACACTGCAAAGTACATTAATCAGCAAAATCACAGTATTGCATTGCAAGTAAAATTAAAATCTTCTCAAGCAGAGGCATAACTATAGGGGTGCAGAAGTTGCGTTTGCACACTGGCCCTGGGGTGTAAAGGTGCTTATAAGGTCCACCTGCCCAATATGAGTAGATCTGTATAATGAACGATGTGTGAAAGTAGCGGGCTCTGCTACAGATTTTGCATTGGCGCCCATGAGCTTCACGTTACTCACCTGCTCTCACGCACTTTCAATAAATGGCTTTCTTGGAACAATAACATTGTAAAAAAATAAAAAATAAAAACATTTTATTGCTAACAAATGGAGTAGTCCACAAAGGAGATTACTTGCCATTATGCAGGATTTTTTTTTTAAACAATTAATATGACATCATGTGTTGGCAAAGAAGAAATTGGAAATTTATCAGACGGCAAAACAAATAACCAGCAATTCACAAATTGTCAAATATGTAAATGCACAATCTAAAACATGACAATCAATGTACCAACCAAAGTCTATTGGTGATTAAAGTCTAACTTGATTTTTAGATGATTTTTATTAAAAACAGTTTATGCCAATGAATTTTTTAAAGCATAATATTACTTGAACAAATTCATAATTACTTTTCTTTTCGATTATGAATGGACACCAATACCTGAGTACTTTTGTGGGCTTGACACAAAACTATAGTTATAATTGCAACAGAACAATAAAGTCCAGGTGGACTACACATATTTACTAAAAAAAAAACAACAACAGAATGTGAATTAAAACTATACATAAAGTTGTAAAATATAGCCCTGAATATTAGTAGTATCTACTTTGCTAAACGTGCTACACTACAAAATATTATATTCTTGGCCTAGAAAAACTGATGTAGACAAGAACTGTGTTGGTTTTATCCATAGCAACCAACCAGATACCAGATTGAATTTTTTCAAAGCATGTCTATAAATGAAAATAGTGATCATATGGATTGCTATGAACAACTCCTCCACTTTTTGTCTGCACAAGTTTTCATACTTGAGGCCCAATGTGGTTTACATTCCATTTGTGCAATCAGTCATACTATAGCCCTACAATAATGTCAATACAAGGTGTTGATCTGATGTAAAACATGTTAATAGTGTTTAGAGGTGCTGCCTGCTGCATATATTAGACTACCTTTTGTAACTTGAAAATGTTTTGTGTTCCGTACTAGACCACCATTAATATGCTATATATATTTACATTTTAATATTCAGCACTATCTCCCATCAAGGGTTAGTTTTTAATATTTTTACCTTTTTCCAAGTTTTGCTATACATTTATTAAAATATTGCTTCAGCTAAAATTATGTTTTTGCCTTATTTCCTAGATCTTTAGACTTAAATCACATGCATTTAACCTGATATGATTTCTGAAGACTCATGTCTCAATTTTTCTATATTTCATTGGATTTCTTTAACCTGAACAAATTGTAAGAGAGAATGAATCATCAGCTTGGCAACCAACATTTTGACAAAAGTTTCCCTCATTATAGCTCGATTTCTGAAGCATAACGGAGACAGTTGTGAAGCTCCTGAGGAAGGTCAGCTCGGGTAATATTGTTTCCATCCAAGCGCAGATGTTTAACTCGAGAGTACTCCAGTGGTCCAACAACCTTACAAAAGCTGGTCAGATCGAATTCTGCAACATAAGGAATTACGTTAGATAGAATGGATAACATTTCTTATTTATTACTACCTATCCTGCTGTCTAGAAGCATTTTAAGAGAAATGTGCATTTTTATACTAACTGTTTTTAATATATAAAGAGTATAACATAAAAGTTTACAGTTTTACATTATACATACTAAAACAGAAATGAATCACTTTTGGATGTCTTTCATTTCAGATTACTTCATAGAGTACCCACCCCCTTCCACTAATTCCATTAAAGGGGTTTTTCAATAATATATATTTATCACCTATCCACAGAATAGATAGAGGAAAGTGAGACAGCACTACCAAATGAGTGAAAAAAGTGATCCTGTTTAATTCCACATTCAACGTTTCAGCTCAGTGTGGGACGTTCTCAAGCATGATTGAGAAAGGCTCACTGAGCTGAAACGTTGCATGTGGAATTAAACAGGATCACTTTTCTCACCCATTTGTTAGTGCTGTCTCACTTTCCTCTATCTATATTGAGGGGTCATTGGACTATGACCTACGTGGTGTGTACCCACTTCAGTTGTGTGTCCAGTGCTGCTGATCTATACCTATCTATCCACAGAATAGGTGATAAATATCTGATCGTGGGGTCTGACCTCTAGGACCCCAACCGAACCCGAAAACTGGCTTATCTGGTCGTCCCTGTGCGCCCCATATGAATGGAGTGGTACTGTGCATGTTCGGCCACCGCTCTAATCACTTTCTATTGGGCTACCGGAGATAGGGCTCGGCTATGAATGGCATAGTAGCCAAATACTGCTCCATACATATGGGGAGCACAGGAACAGCCAGGTAAGACCATTTTCGGGATCGGTGGGGTGCTAGAAGTCAGACGCCAATCCTTTAGTTATTTATCATCTTTTCAGTAGATCAGTGATAAATATTAATTCATAAGACCACCCTTTAACTCCATTAATTCATCAAACTCATTTATATAAATTATGTACCTAAAGGTCCAAGCTGAACTGAATGCACGTATTTCTGAATATTAAAGAATCGCTACGGTCAAAAACGAAATGTTCTGCTATTGGCCAGTGATATGGAGCTCCACAAGCCCCCAAAGTTTAATTTACCTAAATGGTGCCATTACGGAGATCCCCTTGTGTCCCCTACTAGGCCGTAGCTGAAGACTTTGCTGCCTCAAAAATAGAGCTGTGTTGGCATGAGCCGCTTCAGTCACTACAGGATTTATACCCAAATATATTGTATAATTTTACAATAATAATTACCCCCCTTTCCTGCAGGATATTAATAGGACACCATTGATAATGGGCTTGAATAATTATAAGAAGTATAAATCGCTCATTTTTCTATCAGTCATCCGGCTCACTAATATCTATATAAGGAGAAGCAATTAACATGTAGCTGACTTAATTACTGTAAAAAAAAAAGAGTCATCGAGATAGTAGAAACTTTATGCTGCAATGTAAAAAATATGTAGTAAAAGCAAATAACAGGAAGCACAGACTACATAATGTAAAAGTAAGGAGCACATATAAACACTATGTGCTGGCTAATTTATCAGATTTGACTGGAGAGCTCTAACTTTAAAACATGTGCCTGAGTGTATAGTGTTACATTTTTTATAGAAAAAATTAGAGAACAATATTGACTTACTGTACATTGGTTGTTTGATATTATATAAAAACCCATGTGACTGCACGGTAATAACTACCGTTTGCCCCAGGAGAAGGAAAGCCTACAGTAAGTATTCCCCTAGTACTACTTTAGTTTCTCCATGTGTGAGATATGCTTGGAGGCAACCTCTGTCATTCGTTTATTAATTATTCATGAACATATGATTACTGAGCTAGGAAATTAAGTATTTCAGAATGTAAAGGGGGGGGCCATACACATTAGATTAACAACGACCAAACTCGCCGATTTTTGTGGGATCGGGCGACAACATAATAATCTATCAGATTGTCTCGGCCAAGTGTAGCGTGTATGTGCATGGGGAGCTTAATTGGTTGACAGGTATCTAAGGTTATCTAACATTAACAGGGGATTGCATATCACAATATAATTGTTAACTGGCAGAATTATCCAGAATGAAAAGAGTGAAGATTTTCTTAAATGTTGTTCATGCAATCACCATAAGTTTTCCATTTTGGACAGTATCATCACTCATCTGATATAATTTTGCATTACTCCACCCAAGTACATTTTTAAAGGGCTGCTTGAAGTTTTTCTTCCATTTACAGCCATCAGAATGAAGGCTTGGGGTAGATGAAGTGAGCTATACTTTATTACTGTATTTTATTATAATAATCCAACTAAATCATGCTTTAATGGATAGCTTCAGTTAAAGTCCTGTTTCTGTTGTTAACAAATCAGTCCTCTTGTCATGGGAATTAGAATTTGGTTTGCATATATGATAGACTATACTTGTAGCAAAGGCTGTTTACAACTGATGGAAATTCTGATAAATATATGTAGCAGAAAAGGTTTGTTTTTGGGCTAGAACTGGGTGCTTCCAGCCTTTTTTGGGTGCCTGAGGTGAAAAACAAAATGGTTCCTTCCTTCTCCAAATTGGAGATGAGAAAGTACAAAACTAAACTGTGCAACTGCCAAAATGCTTTCCCCTAGTCTGACTGATTAGGGGGCCACCTAAGGCAAAGTACTTCTTTTGCTTCATGAACGGTTCACCCCTGCGCTAGAAAACCCACGTAGTGGTCAAATATACTAGGCATTAAAATGTGGTTCTTGCATACTTGAGCTCAGGACCTTTTGCTGCAGTAAAGACAATGGTTATGTATGTGCAATTCCTGCAAACTTTTCCATACCGTTGAATCTGTATGAATGGCCTGTAATGCTGGACTGTGCGGCCCCCAACCATCAAGACACAGAGATGCATGATGCAGAGAGCAAATTGCAGTCATTATACGGTAGCTTCATTCTCCCTTTTCTGTACTAATCATAGATATCAGTGTAGGTTTAATAATATACATGTGAGTGTCCTCTGTTTGTTGCTCACATGTGTCTTCCATGTCAGAAAGAAAAGGAGCAGCACAGTTGGCACTAAGCAGGGGCAATGTGTAGATAGCACTAATAGGGAGCAACATGTGGCTGGCACTAATGGAGTTAATTGTGTGGCTAGCACTATTATGTGGGCACTGTGGGGCAGTATAAGTTTTATTTTAAGCAACATAAAGGTAAAAGTGTTAATGTATTATGTCTAGTGCTGGTCTAAGGGAGCCGTGACTGGTATTCTCTTTTTGGTACTCTTTGAATTCCTGTGTCATGCACTGCGCCCTCAGGCCCTACACGAGGCATAACAAAGTGCATTAGTGCTGCCCAGAGTGATCTTTCAAAGAAAATTTCCTTCTAAGACATTTATGGCATATCCCCTGGTTTCCTGTTTGGCACTCCAGAGAGCAGATAAGGTGGAGAGGTGGCTGCACATGCATGATCGACTTTTTCTGTGATTCAACGAGAGGAGGGAGTCCCAATAAGTGGAAACCCCACCTGTAAGACATTTATGATACATACTGTTCATACGTCATAAGTGTTTTAGATGAAGATACTGTACCTCTTCAAGTTAAATTGCGGCCCTTGAGAGTGGTACAATATTGACATATCACATGCACTACAACTATAAAGATTGTTCCTACCTATATTGCGAACATTCGATGTTGTAATTCAATGTACTTCGGGAAGTTTATCAAAATTTGCATACATTGGCCATCAACTCCCATTGTAAAAAAAATGTATATACCACACAGCATACTTTTTTTTTTTTACTGTGCCAGACTGCATAGAAAAGCATGGTAGACCACGCTTTTCTATACAGTAAGAAAAAAGGTATGCCGATGTATACCAGCCCAGCGTATACTAAAAGGACACTCTTTTGGCATACGCTGGGTGGATGGGTCTATGGGAACGTTGGAATACTCCTGGCGTATACCTCCAACGTACCTGCAAACGAGATGTAAACTGAACCTTAAGTTTAATGTAAAAACAAAACATTGGAACCTGTATGAACAAATATTGTTTGTAATAAAATAGTTTGGGTTTCATACTCAAAAGTAAATTAGAACGTAAATTAGACTGCTTACATGTATTTGTTGAATATTTGTTATTCCTTTAAGTATTATTGTCATATATTATATTGGAAAACTTCTAAATCACAAAAGTGACATGTCACCTACATGATCTAAATAAGAACTACAAACATCAACTCACTTTGAATTTTGTTGACATGCAGGTAGATGTTTTCCAGGCCTTCATTCACAGCTGGAATTTTTTCGAGCGAATTAAAAGAGAGGTCCAGCTCAATAAGGGATGAGATGTTAAAAGCATTGCCAGGTACCCCAGAATCTTTCAGATCATTGTGAGATAGACGGAGATACTGAAGAGCTTTGAAACCTTGAAAGTATTCATCTGGAATATTGCCGATCTTATTGTTGTCAAAATAAAGGAAACTTATACTTGGTGGAAGTCCAATGGGTAACTTTGTGAGCTCATTATAGCTTAGGTCAAGGTACAGGAGGGATTTTAGACCTTTGAATGCACCTGAAATAGCATCTCCTTTCAGAGCATTGTGCTGCAAATGTGCAACAGTAAGATTCTCCAAACCTTCTAAAATGTTGGGGGTAATCTTTGAGATTTTATTGTTGGTTGCATACAAGTCATACATTGTCTTTGGCAGTGGTCCCACAAGCTCAGTAAGGTTGTTAAAACTTAGGTACAATTTCTGTAGCTCTTTCAACTTGGAAAATGCATTTTTCTTAATGTTAGCGTTGCTTAAGTGATTATGGTCTAAAATAAGCCATTTCAAATCAGTCACATTTTGGAATGTGTCGTCATCTATACCCTCAATCATGTTGTTCTGCAGATACAAGTACTGAATGCCAGGAGGAATCATTGGAATTTTCTTTAATTTAAGGTTATCGCAATACATAGCTGAAGGATAGTTATATGGACAGTTGCATTCTGGTGCACAATTAGGAGAGGAGGGTCCAAGCTCCATGTTTGAGGGGTAATCATCTGGGACTCCATAGTCATAATCATATTGGGTGTATACACTGCCAATTATTAGCAGCACAAATAAGGGGATTATTTGGAGGTGCATCACTGCAAATATTGTGTACCTGAATAAGGAAAGAAAAATGAAGTATTGATGAAATATTCCATTCTATCAATCACTTTAGAGCAAGTCACATTCTTCGTATTTTTCACACTACAGAGCATTTATTTTTATTAAAACATCTACCACACAAGGAACCTGAACATTTTACAAAATAAATTGTAACGTTGAACTGACATGTTAGGATGTAATTGAACATGTATGCAATTTATGCGTGCTGACAATGATGACTGTGCAAGTATAGATGCCCTACACTATCATATACCTGTATCCCGGTCCATATACAATGCAGACCTTGTAAAAGAAGGGCATCTAATTGATGACCTAACAACACTAAGATGGTGATTGCAATAGCTTAGCACCCTTCTAAAGTCCCCATAGAGGGACCAGAAGAATGGGGCCACTGGGCCGGTCCAATGATCAGGTAAAAGCTACATTCAGTTTAGAGTAGGATTCCTAAAAGTTCTTATTTGGAACTTTCTGGAGGGGGGTGAGGGTATTCAATGGGTATTATTACAAATACTAGCTTAGTATACTGTTATTAGGGCATCTAAAAAACGTCATTTAAAGTGATATTTCTCTATGACAGATTCTCTTTAATCTCAAACCTAATTTAGAACGAGCATTTCAAGTAAGGATTGCTGGTCTCTCATTTGTTGGTCACAGTATGAACATACACCGTAACAATGTATAGTAATATTCCACACACTCCTTAGATGAAAAATTCGTAGATTTATTAGTTGATCACACAGTGTATTTGCTGTCAAGTCACATTAAAGATAGGTAAACTTTTTCAGTCAAAAGAGACCTCTACCAGACCATCCGACTACCCAGGGCTGGATGCATAACAAAGGTGTCTTGGCGTATAGGTAAGGCAATATAATCGCTCAGTAAGATCGCGCCTCACTGAGCCATTATATCACCATACTTAGACACCAACACACCTTTGTTATGCATCCAGCCTTGAGCATTCAGATAGTCTGATAACGTTTTATTTTTCCTGAAAGCATTTATGTATCTTTACACTGACTTGCCAGGAAAAACACTATGTTATCAACCAATAAATCGCAGACTTTTGCATCTGAAGAATGTGCAGAGTATTTCAATATATTGTATTTCAGGGTCAGGAACCCACTATCTGCATATCAGAAGAAACGGTGTGCCGTGCTTTATCTTACAGTATGAACATACGCATGAAACACCAAGAACACATTAACAACCATCATGTTTTAGGTGTCGTAATTGTGTTCTATGTAATTTAAGCCTTTATGTATTTTCTTATATGGGATATATATTTAAGGTATAGTGCACTGGTAGAACACTTATACTTGTTTCCAGATGTGAGAAAGCTTAAACTTTGTCTGTCAATGGAGAAAAATTCAATGGTGTAAGATTCAGGTATAGGGATTAAATGAAGCAGCTTCCAGCTAGGACTTCCTACCTTGTAGGCGGAGTATTAATAGGTGTTTTTTTAACGAATGTTTTTACTCCAAGTACTTAGGTGAAATATTCTCCAGCCAAGAGGACAATGAGAAGTTCTACCACAGTATATTTTAAATCATTTCAACAAAGTTTACATAGGATCTTATTATAAAATGAATTTATTTTAAATGTTAAATTCTTAATCTCATTACTATTCTGTTTTTAATGTTTTTATGTCACTGCTTAGTAATTCCAATGCATACCCTTATAACTCATCAAATGAAAAAGTGCTTGAATCAGTAGGTGTAGGAATGATCCTAGCAGATGTGCTTAATTACTGTAAACCCATGTCATTTCAGACAGTATGCTTGTTTGTAGAGCATTAGGCTGTGTTCACACATTGCAGTTGTGGTGTCGTTTTTGCATGTGCATTTTTTTAACTCAAAACAAGGATTGGATACATAATGTGACGGATTAGTTTTTTCACACCCACTTTCCATTTTGCCTAAAATAAATGTATTCAAATGAAATGTATTTAAAACTTTACATTAAAAACTGCATTATGTATACTCACTCTTAAAAAAAGTTAAAAAAGAAAAAAGGCATAGACATATGCTACTAGGTTTATCAAACGTATCATTC
The DNA here is from genome assembly GCF_050947455.1 of Rhinoderma darwinii. Taxonomy (NCBI): domain Eukaryota; kingdom Metazoa; phylum Chordata; class Amphibia; order Anura; family Rhinodermatidae; genus Rhinoderma; species Rhinoderma darwinii. The sequence continues at coordinate 145,348,524 of NC_134689.1, forward strand.
TTAGAACATAAGCCCTTGCTGCTTGTCCAAATCTTACTTGCTAGGCAAAAAAAAAAGAATTCTTACTTGTAAAAAAAATACAATGAATCCTATTCAAAAGTACAATGCTACTTTTATTATTTGTATTACATTTATAGCTTTATGTTTCTGCTTATACAATGCTTATATATTGTTTTCAATATCCACTTACTGCACTCTTTCATTCAATGTCTAAGTAATTCAAGTAACAGTTATAATCTCAGCCTTTCTGTAAACTATCTTTCAACAGTAAATTCCAATAACTTATTCAACGTTAAATATTGGTCTTTTCATTTTAGATGCATTCCAGATGACATACAGTATAAACTATACCATTTTGATGAAAAGAAGGGAAGGAAAGAAAAATGCCAAAATGGGGTTTGCTGTTTGTTTGTGTCCAGTGTATTTGACATAAAATGTAAAAAAAAGATAATTCTAAAAAAAAATTACAAAATGACTCTTTTACATACTATAACAAACACATATATTGTCACATATGTGTTTCTTAAACTTACATAGTTGTTAGCAGAAAGGAATATATGAGAAAGGGGATGACTAAAATGCATTTGTATAAAATATATCACATTGTGCTAAAAGTATTGTAATATTTTATAAAAACAGTGGTTAATGTTAAAAGAAAATTCACTAAGTATTGTTCATATGAGTTTTGGCAGTGTCCCTCTAAACATAATAATGCTATCATAACAATGCACTTAACCATGAATATCACCTACCTCTTTCTTTGATGCTGCTTTCTTTAATTCCCCACACAGATTAGAAAAGAGACTGAATCAAGTATCATGTGCTGTAAACAGTGTCAGGAGAGAACTGCCTGCCAGAACCACTGTAATACAGAACTGCAAAAAGAAAAGAGGGAAGAAAAAAAAAAAAACTAGTCACACTGCTCTTATGTCATCATGGTGTGCTTGTGGTGTGGCATGTAAAATGATGACTTTCTGAGAGAGTACAGGTGGAAGGCAATCAAAGCACAGCCCATATGCAGTAAAAAGACAACTCAGAAAAGTTTTTACTAACTTTTATCATTTAGATTTGTTGTTTGAAATCAGATTAAGTTACAGTGGAGAAAGGCTACAGATCATTACCACCATTCCCAGCTTTAGAACTCAGATCTAAAGTCAGTTTTGTCAAACATTTGCACTTGATTGTACAGGTATATTTCAGTTTATTGACCCACAAGAAAATGCAATGATTGTACTATAGCATTGCTAATACTAATGCAATACAAAGTAAACTCAGCCCGATCATGTGGTGTATGTACAATAGCCACATGATGTACTTTATGAAGCTGCAGAATAATATATTGGGTGAAATGCTATTGTATCAGATTGGTCATATACCAGAAAAGCAAGATAATATGGGACTGTGCATTAAAATGAACTTGGAGAGTACTGTGGTTTGCACTGATGTCTTGCAGCAATGTGGTCCTGGATTCGAATCCAACCAAGGGCAACATCTGCAAAGAGTTTGTATGTTCTCCCCGTGTTTGTGTGTTTTTATTTTTTGGGGCGGTGTTCCAATTTCCTCTCAAACGGAAAAAAAAATATCCTAATAGGTTAAATGGCTTCCTGAAATTGGCCGTAGTGTGCAAGTGTGTGATTGAGACAGGGAAAATAGAATGTGAGCCCCTTTGGGAACAGAGAGTGATGTGATGGGTGACAATTTCTGTACATCGCTGCAAAATATTTTAGTGCTATATAAGCATGGAAAATAAATTATGAAAATCAAAGAAAAATCTATCAAAACAAAATAAATAATCTTCTAATTGTACAGCCATTATCATAGATAAGTACAATACACCTCTTTGAGAAGGTAACACCAAATCTATACTATATTTTTCTTCAATGGATTTTTAATTGCCTTGTTCTCTATGTCAATGGCCATCTTACTTGAGAGGATCATTCCTATAAAATTCCAATATTTTTTTTATTACAATTTTGTATGGTAATCTCAAACAGGTTTGACTATATATGACTATATATGACTATCCTTTATCTTATACAGTGCTCTATTGCCCTTAGTTGGTTGGAAATATTTTTTCTACTAGCATCTTCTTTGATGATCATTCATGATGATAGATATATTTGTGTTCTATGCTGCATCCAATTAAGAAATCTTAACGCCTCATGGCCGAGTCCCGTCAGTGATCCGAGGTAAGACAGAACATGTCCTATCTTTCCTTGGATTGGAGACTCGGATCATTTTTCACGGACCCGATTCACCCGCTAAAGTGAATTGGTCTGTGCAGACTATTGGGTGCCCCTCGGCTGCCTTCAAAAACGGCCCGAATGGCACAGCGGTCGTGTGCATGAGGCATTACAGTCCATCTATAATAAACCAATCGAGTTCTGTTATGTACTGTTAATAGGCGGACAGATTGTGTTCCCGCTGGGCATGGCTTGTGGACATCAGGGCGGAGCTTAGCTCTCTCAATAGGTGAGACCTAAAACTGAGTGTTTTATTTACAAGCTTGGGAAAGGTAAAGTTGATAAGATTTGTAACAGCGGAAGAGCCTAGGCATCTATGCAAGCCAATGTTCTTCTCTTATGTTCACCAAATCTTGAGAAAGTGACTGCATCAGTATTTCACCTGAATTTCAAATTGTTAATGGTGAAATTTCCCTTTCTTTAAGGCCCCATGCACACGAACGTAAAAACGCCCGTAATCACGGGCCGTAATTACGGCACGTAATTACGGGCCCATAGACTTCTATTGGCCACGGGTACCTCCCCGTATGCTTACGGGAAGGTGCCCGGGCCGTTGAAAAATATAGAACATGTACTATTTTAGGCCGTAATTACGGCACGGGCAGGCCCATAGAAGTCTATGGGGCTCCCGTAATTATGGGTGACTACGTGTGTGCACCCATAATTACAGGAGCGTTGCTAGGCGACGTCAGTGGATAGTCACTCCCAGGGTGCTGAAAGAGTTAAACGATCGGCAGTAACTCTTTCAGCACCCTGGACAGTGGCTACCCTACCGATCACGATATAGATCAACGTGTAAAAAAAAATAGAAGTTCATACTTACCCAGAACTCCCTGCTACTTCCTCCAGTCCGGCCTCCCGGGATGACGTTTCAGCCCATGTGACCGCTGCAGCCAATCACAGGCTGCAGCGGTCACATGGGCTGCCGCGTCATCCAGGGAGGTCGGGCTGGATGTCGAAAGAGGGACGCGTCACCAAGACAACGGCCGGGTAAGTATGAATTTCTTTTACTTTTACTACGGAAAGGGCGCCCCTTCTCTTTATCCTGCACTGATAGAGAGAAGGGGCTGCTGATTAATGCAGTGCAATTTTGCAGCGAAAACGTGCCCGTAAATATGGGTGGAATACTGGTGACACCGGACCCGAATTTACGGGCACTGGTCCGTAAATACTGGTGCAATACGGGTCAAATACGTGTGACCAAGGACCCGTATTTACGCCAGTATTTACTGAAGGAAAAAAATATGTTCGTGTGCATGAGGCCTTAGATTGTAAGCTGATATGATTGAGAAATAGTAGACCAATTTCCAAACTTTTGTTCAGTTTCCTATAAAGATAATTTTCCAATTTACAGTTTACTACATCCATAATTTAGAACAGTAAAATATTTCTAATAGGAATTTCAATACTAAGGAGCCCTATTATTAAGAACAATTAGACACTAATACAGTATATGCACTATATACTTTTCAGTGGTATGTTTTACATGTGTTCCTCATCATTAAATGTTCTTATGTTTTCCAAAAGTCTGACTTTAATAAGTTCTGTGCTGACTGTAGAGCTTTCCATGGAATCTTTTCAAGAATGTATGGCTGTACTTTGATGTTGAGATGATTTCCATCTCAGATAACGCTCCTGACCCTTTCACTCTTTGTTGGGTCCAAGTGCTAAAAACCAATAAGTGAAAAAAGATCTGTCAGATCATGTACTATATGGGAAGAAATATTGTAGCCTCAGGTGATACCGAGAACTATTACTGTGCTAAGTTATCAGTTAAGATGACAGTATATAGCTGATGAATTAAAAGAAAACTACAGGTGTCTGCTACATAACTATATGTCTTGATTTATTAGCTTGTAATTAACACTTGCTATTGAGACTAGTGACCAAATGAAAACTTTGGTAAGGGTGAGGAATAGTTTGTCACTTCATTTAGCAATTAGCATAGTAGAGGTAGTTATGACTTCTGTAGCAGCTGTGTGCTATAAGGAATTGCACTGGAGGCTTTTTGGTAAACATTGACTTTCTGTACAAGCTGATACCTGCTACACTTTCATAGCAAATCATGTTATTATTGCACTTTACAGTAGAAATCTGTTCTAAACATATACATATTGTTAAATATTTACCATAATATTCCATTATAAATGGCACTAAGGCCTCGTTCACATCTGCATTGAAGGTTTCGTTAAGGGCCTCCGTTGCAGATCCGGCCAAAACTACCAGAAAACAATAGCGCAGCAGGCTGCACCATTGTTTCCGATAAAACCATGAACAACGCAACGGAAACCCAACGAAACACATTAAAGTCAATGGATTCCGTTGGCTGTCGATTTTGTCTGTCGTACAACGGAGCCCAGCCTAAGGAAAAGTTTCCACCGAATTAAATCTAGACATTTTGGGACAGAGACTGTACCATGGTTATTCTTACTCTGTAGGAAACATTGTGTGAAAAAGCAGGATCACCACTATTACAAGGATCATACTCGAAGGAACAAGGCCTAGCCACTATATTGATAAATAATGAGACAGCACTGAAGATTTTGTGAACATTGATTTAATGAAAAAGAATGTAGGCCTCTTTAGGATAGGCTACACTTCCAGGGACTACAAGATTAGTAGAAAAACAACTGTCCATAACTGTCCATAACGTACCAGCTCTTACTGTGGAGAAAGAGACTAATAGAAATTTAGTTCACTTGTGTAATTTTTGACAGGTTCTCTTTAACTATGCTACACAGTAAAGTGCCACATAGTCATAAAAAGACCAATCAGGCGAATTACATTGCTCCCCTCAACAATGAATCTTCTGCCTAACTGACCTAGTAGAATTACACTGGAAAGGAGTTAACTAAGTGTAAATTTATTAATGTCTCTAAATACCTTCTTCTTTCTGAAGGGCAGCGTTTTACAGTTATGACCTCCTCTCCACCCTAATCTGTCTTCTTTGTTGCGGTGGCCATTCCTATGGAGATGACCGCCGCCGTAGCATGCAATCCCTGTCGTGCTTGGGCAGTTCCCCTGCCTTTGCTGGCTGGATTCCCGGGAGCGCACTGGGGTTGCGATCTCCCGATCCTTCCTCCTCCCCTCAGAAGTTTATGATAGCAGCATCAGGACCTCACACAAGGAGAGAGATGATAAGAGAGATGGATGAGCGACACACCCAAATTTTAGAAAATGCCTGAGTACGAGCAGCAGGAAAACAGATGGAGCCATGAGAAGTATTGAGATGGGAATTATTACATTCTGATTTGAGCTGACTACAGGGGTGCAAAATACAATTTTTTTTCATATATAAATGAATTGCCTATAAAAAAAACTGAAAAAAGGATTTGGGAATAACCCTTAAGTGAATGACTTGCAATGGTTAGTCTTTGAAAATTAGATTACTAAGTAATTTCACTACTATCAAATAATTGTATTGATATCGATATTGATAAAATAAATATCAAGAATTTTTCTTAGATCAGCAAAAATGTTGAAATCCAGAAAAGATAGTAAATCTGTTCGAAACTTAGAATCCAAGGCAACTTAGAATCCAAGGCAAACTTAAAGTACATTTCCAGTGATCTGAACAAAATAATTCTGCATATGTGCCATATGGTCTGTAATAAAATTGTGTTTTTTTTTTGTTTTTTTTAAATATATATTTCTAACTGGAAACTTAATTGACTTATTGAGTTGTAATCTCCAGCATATAATAATATTTTCACTAGTGATGGCATCATTGGACTACATTACTGCTCTGCAGCTAGCATCAGGCATATTTCAACAAGAGGGAGGGGTGGATAATAAATCTCACAAACCCAGACTTTTGACCAGAAGATATAAACACTATAAGCTTGTATATGACTGACGGGAAGTATCTTCTTGGGTCAGTATCTGGAGGTGGGAGAAGTCTAAGTTGCAATTGACTGAGATTTCAAGAGCGAGATGGTACATATAGCGAGATGATTGGAAAGGCTGACAGAGGGAGGTGGGCCAAGATGCTATGTTAACATGAACACAGATTTTTGATGTTTCATAGCAAAGGTAGGATGATGTCTTAGGGGCCAAACTATCACTACAGATGGCTGGTTGGCATTGGGGATGAGATTATTAAATAAATTAAGCATTAATCTAACGTGTTCAGTGTTGTTTAGTGACCGAGTCAGTCTATAAAGAACTGGACCATTGCATTACACATTGCAACCATATACAAAAAGATGGTTTATTTTCTGATCTATAAAGTGAATGGAGCAATATTCCTCCATGGGTAGTTAAAAATGTGACCCTACCAGAACTATGTTGTTGCACTTCCTTGATAAACGTCCATTTTTATCCAAATTATTGATTGGATAATTAAATTTTTTTTCATTTTTTGTTCATGTTAGCTAGAAAATAGATACATATAGCAAAACATCTGGTCTCAATATTTAAAGGGGTTATCCAAACCCAGAAGATGTTATGTCAATCATCTAATCACATAAAATTAGGTGACAAACTAATATAGTTGTTATAACAGTTTTTCCCCGATTCCATGTCTAAGGACACAGTCACGTGTTCTCATAATTTCAGTAGTTTTTTCCACATTGATGATGCACCGACACAGGCCCACGTGACCAGATCACTCTCCTCTTCTCTGGTGTCATCAAAACATGTGACCGCAAGGGGGCTGGCAGTGAAACAATGCAGAAGAAATAAACCCAGCCCCCTTCTTCCACAGCGCTATCTTAGTGTCTCCTTTAGCAGCGCATGCGCATTGTAACAGCAGAGCGGAGATGTAGGAGCTGAGAGGAAAGAAGAGGATAACGGGGCTTGTAGTATTCAAAGCTGAAACTGTAGTATTCAAAGCTGAAACTGCAAGTCCCGCCTATTATCCGGAAGATTGTGAACGCCAATAGAGTTACACCGGGCCGCGGTGAGTATTGATAAAATATATTTTTGTGAAAACAAACTGCATTTATCAATGTATTATGGTAATTAAATGTCTTTGTGTTGTCGGTTTTTATTTGTTATGGTCCCTAGATAACCCCTTTAATGTGGTTGTCTGGTTTGTACAATCCATTTGTGTTAGAAGGGTACACTGACGATAAGCTGATCACAGGGTGTTCTGCTGCTGGGACATTTAGCAATCAGCAGTTATTTGTGGAGGAACACTACTGTAAGTGTTTCATTTCCCTGTAGCACTGCCACACAATATAGTTCCCATTGAAATTAATAGATTATCCGAGTATTGCATGGATGTGCTGGGTCCACCTTATTGAGAGACACTCTTTAAAGCTCCAACTAATAGATGGACTGAGATTTGATTAAATTAATAATATTGTCTTATTTCATGTCCGGTGAAATAAAATTGATGGCCTGTCCTCAGGTAGACCATCAATATCTGATTGTTAGGGGTCCGATTCTCAGAACCCCCGCCTTTAGCTGTTTGAAGGGGCCGCAGCGCTACGCTTCCCTTGCAGCAAAAAATATTGCAAGAGAATATATGAAGGGAATTGTATTTTTAGCATTTTAGTCAGAAGCCAAAACCATACTCTCTTCAAATTATTATTTTTTCTTTTTTATCCCTGACGTCTAGTATTATAATCAATACTCTAACAAAATAGAAACCTAATATTAATACTTTTTGAAATGTGAGGCCATCTGATATCCACGTTTGAAGTAATTTCAATTAACTATTAAGTTACAAAAGTAGGATTGCATTAACTGGAAAGATTTATTGTCTATTTAAAAAAATACAGTACTAGCCAGCTAAAATATTTCATTCCAGTATCCTAAAAAAAAGTTCTATAAAGTGCTAGGAAGTTCTGTCCAAATGCAATATTATTCCCACTGCTATAATGCAAAACTAATTTAAAAAACATTTTCTCTCTTTTGCTGCCAATCATGCCTATTTTTAAGAAGAAACATACATTGATGGAAGCAGAGACGAGCTGGTCAGCATTTGCTAATTTTACATTACACGGTGATCCACTTCTTTGGACTTTCAGTCCAAATGAGTTCAATGACGCCAACAATCTTATCAAAGCTCATCTGTTCATCATTTGTATTTTACAAAGGCTTTAACCTTAAATTAAATCTTGTGTTAAAACAGAAGATTTTTTTTTTTCATGAGTAAAATAAACCTGCCCAATGGTCCCTTTCAAACAGTGCAAGGGAGCTCTGTACTCCGGTATATCTTTATTATTTAAAAGGATGACTGGATCTTGACAGATGGCAAAGGGGAAACGTTCCCTATGTATATGATAGGGAACATTTCCCCTGTCTCTTGTGCCGAGATCCCTTTGATAAAAAGGAGTACCGAAGAGCAGATCTGAGATGTAAAATTTGCCTTACCTCAACCATTTAGACAAGAAGCCTATATGAGCAGGGCGATGATAGACTGTACCGTGTACTGAAACTTGTACTTTTACATTTTTATTTCACCCTTGTTTTGTTTCACATTGTGCAGTGCCATAAAAAATAGCAGTGCTATATAAATACCAATAACAATGATGATGATGATGATGAATAAGTGTAGGTACAAGAGATGAGGGAATGAATAAGCAACTGTCTTTTAAGGAAAGTCGGAGGGGATTTATTGGAATGACTGTTAAAAGAGAACCTAAGCCAGGTTAGATGCTTATTGGAAGGGGTGACTTTTTAGGTTGCTTGACAGGTTGAAGAGCGCTGGATGACAAGTGAAAAAGAATTTCGGAGGGAAAATGTGAAAAAATCCTGGATACTAGAGTATGAGAAGGTGACTATTATAGAGAGGAGTAGTGAGGAGAAGGTCGAGCTTAGGTTACATGTAGGGTGTTCACCTCTCCTCCATTACCCTGCAGCTCCTCTTCTGGTTTTGGGATACAGAATAAAGTAGACAGGCAGACGCTAATGAATGATGTTGCCAGCTGAGCTCGCCATCTCCATTTACCTAATCCGTGCTGACGTCAATTATGTCAGCACAGTCTTATACTACAAGCTTCCCCCTATATTGCAACTGATGGAAAGCACAGCAGTCTGAAAGCAGCACAGGTTGCCATGACTACAGCCAGGATCTCAGATATTGCTAACAGGATCCTAGGGAAAAAAAGGAGTGACATCATATGTTAATTGACTGTTCCACTAAACAGTAGGACTTTGAATTTGTTGGGTTGAGAGAAGTTGATTTAAGCAGCAGAAAAGAATGCAATGGTCCTAGTGTATTCATTGGTAACCCAGAGATGAGAGTGTCATAATAAACTGGGATATCATATGAAAATTTGCATTTGTTATGAATACTAGAAGAATTTTAATTTTTTTGCATTACAGGAACCCTCTCTCTCTTTTCTCTCTCAATGTGGAAATTATTCAGCTGTTATACGGGTAGAGCCATGTGAATGATGTGACAGGCTTTTTGCATAGAAGCACCTTGGCAGGAGAATACATGATTCCTCTAATAATGATAAATCAGCTACTGAACAAATCTACCTAGACTCACAATGTGACTCATAAATTGTATTTAGTATACTGCAGAGACAGACTTTCTTTCATAGGTAAAATATTGTATAGTAATTATCTTCCATACTTCCTCATGATGGATAGTCATTTTGTTCCAGAAATGCATAGAACACCTTTTTGAGCAGCTTTGTTGGTTTACATTTTATTATTCTATTTAATATATGCGGTTCACTTTAGAAAATGGAACTTGCCTGCTGTTAGAACCACATTTTTTTGACTCCTTGGTATATATATATATATATATATATACTTATTTTAATTCAAAGAAAACTCATGATCAAACCCATATTGGAATCCAACCCATCTTTTTATGAGCTCGACATCTGTTTTAAGTGTTTATTTTGAAAGTGTTTGTTTGTTTATTTACACTTAAAAAATGACAAAATTGTCCTAGGTCAACAATACGTTTCTAGTTTCATATACATAGTCAGTTTGGAAAGGCCAGGAAAATTTGATCAAGAGGATTACCAAAACTCACAAATGCAAGTATTTGTGATTAAAGGTTTATGTTATTGCCTGTGCTATGGATAATGGGGAAGATGATTATTTCTATTACACAACATTCTGCATGAAATAAGTTCACTTGTATACACATGGATCATTCTTAAAGAGGACCTGTCACCTTTCCTGACATGTCTATTTTAGTAAATATTCATATTTCCCATGAAATTAAAATTTTGAAGCACTTTTTCTTAGAACTCTGCATTGTATGTTTCCTCTGTTGTCATTCCTCCTACAAATTTATGAATACATCTTTTCAGCATGTTAAAATCCAGCATGCCTGATCCTTCTTTCTCCCGATGTCTGGGCTGCTATCATGCGTATTAGCTTGTTGGCCGCTTCTGACTGTGTTTATTCAGCTTATCACTTCTTTTATTACTTTATTAAAAGACATGTAAAAATATAAATTGTCAATAAAGCCAAAATTTAAGAGATATTGAAGTTTCTCATGACTAAAACATTAATTAAATACTAGTGATGCCAAATGATTGGAAGTTGCACTATATGGCCAAATGTATATGGACATCTGACAATCGAAGATACAATACATGAACTTGTTGGACACCCCTTTCCAAAACCATGAGCGTTAATATAGATGTAAGCCCCCTTTTGTGGCTGTAACAGCCTTCACTCTTCTTATCACAAGATTTTGGAGTGTGTCTGTGGGAGTTGTGCCCATTTAGCTAAAAGAACATTTGTGAGGTTAGGCACTGATATTGGATGAGGAAGTCTGGCTTGTACTCAGCATCCCAATAAACCCCAAAAGTGTTTGTTGGGGTTGAGGTCAGGACTATGTGCAGGCCACTCAAGTTCCTTCACACTATCAAACCATGTTTTTATCGACCTCTCTTTTTACACAGGGGAACAGTTATGCTGGTACAAGAAACCGTTGCTACAACATTCAAAGCACACAATTGTCTAAAATGTCTTTGTATGCTGTAGAATTACAATTACCATTCAGTGTAAATAAGGAACCTCGCTCAAACCCTGAAAAATTACGCCAGACCATTATCCCTCCTCTGCCAAATTTTACAGTAGACACTATGCATTCTGGCAGGTTTCATTCTCTCAGCATTTGACAAACCCAAATTAATCCAACAGATTGCCAGGTTGTGAAATCTGATTCATCACTCCAGAGAACATTTTTCCACTCCTCCAGAGTCCAGTGGTGGAATGCGTTTTACCACTCCAGGCCAATGCATAGCATTGCATATGTTGATCTTAATTTTCTGTGGAGCTGCTCGACCATGGAAACCCATTTCATGAAGCTCATGACGCTCAGTTCTTGACCTGTTGTCACTTCCAGAGGTAGTTTGGAACTCTGTAGTAAGTGTATTAGAGGATAGGAGATATTTTGGCGCAGTGCACTTCAGCAGTTGGCGGGCCCCACTTGTTAACTTTGCGTGGTCTATTGCTTTGTGGCAGACCTAATTGATGAGAAATTTAACGAACTGACTTATCACAAAGGTGACATTTTTAAAGTCACTAAGCTCTTCAGTACGATACATGCTAATAGCAATGTTTGTCTATGGAAATTGCATGGCACTGTGCTTGATTTTATGTATCTGTTTTCAATGAAACACCTGAACTCAATAACCAAAAGGAGTGTCCAACTACTTTTGGCCATAAAGCATATTCTAGATTGCTGCTAGTACCATAGGTAGAAGTTATTGCTACTGAGTGGACTTCTCTGGTACTTTTTGCCATTCAAATTATTGCCTACTAGGAATTAACTTTTTACTTCACAAGCATTGCTGTTCAGGGCTTGTCATAAGAATCAATCCATCCTTCCCTACTATTCTCTACCAACCAGCCACAATATTGCCAGTTTTTCTGTGCATGCTCATTAGGCTGACTTGGAGTTCATACCATTGTACTACACATCAGTCCTAACAAGTTCTCTTCACTTTGTTGAAATATATTAGAGAGATCTTAAAAATAAAAATGATGGGTAAAGCAACAGTAAAGCTTCATTTTAATATGAGAAAGAGATTATGTAATAGCCATGCAAAAGGCCAAATTATAAAATATTAGAGCACAGATGTTCTATAATATTGAAATAACTTGATATTATTTGCAAAAATGGAGTTGACAATCTTAAGGAGTTTTAGTCACTGAAAAAAAGTTGTTTGTGTTTCTTTCAAATACATGAGATGTGCGTGTACGGACTTAAATTATATATTATATATATATATATATATATATATATATGTATATATATATATATACACAAATATAATATAATTGCACATACATTACATATAATTGCTATATATATATATATATATATATATATACATATATATATATATATATATATATATATATATATATATATATATATATATTGCAATTATAATATATTGCAATCAAACTTATACTTTTAAGTAAAAACAAAACATTATTAGTTGTGAGCTATATATATTGTTAATATAACATGGTGAGTAATAAAGTGTATCGAAATAAGACATCACACATATAAGTTATAGAATTCAACATAATTCAGCTTTCGAACAATTTTAATGCACTTCACAAATATTTCCATATTTAAACCAAACATATTCCAGTCAAAATATTCTATGTACTGCAGCTTACATATGTCTGATAGACGAGTGTATCTGCAATTTACTGTAACTTCATAAAACATTAATGAATACTTCAAACCAGTAAAACATCCAGGCAGGTCATGGATTTAGTATGCACTTCTATTATTTCCAATCCAATAGTTCCATGTGGTGCTTCAAAACAGATTTCAGTGTCCAGCACATTGTTGATTTTACATAGTAATACGATTAATTTGTATTTAATAGTTTCATTTGATACATACTCCTATTTGAGTTTTAACTGAGAAGCCAAAATATATGCCTATTAGACTACAGTATTTAAGTGAGATCAACAAATAGCAAGCTTATAAGCTCAGCACACTATAGAAAAGTACCTTCAATGTCTGCATTGGAAAATAAATTGTTTGGTTTTAATATTATAGATACATAAGGGCTATATGTATGAATAGAATACCAGTGGTTTTGAGTTGCATTTTATATATTGATTTATAAAACTAGGACACTGCAACAATGGTGGGAGAAAAGGTTAATTGATGAGTGGCATGAAGACGGTTAATAATTGTTGTGTTGTTGTTCATCATTAACCATTTAACCCAGTAGCAGTATGCTAAAAAAAAAAAAAAAAAAGAAACATTCCAGCCTTTTCTTAAAGGGAACTTGTCACCAGGACAGCTTCTCTGTATTTATTACATCTGTAAAATGAACTGGTGGGTGCAAATGCCTACACTAAGAAGCCCCTGGAAAGCTGGTAAATGGGCTGGGAAATAGCTTACATACATGCCATTCTCATTTATGAGACTTCTAAGCTATTCAGTAGAGCTTAGAGGGGTCCGATGGCACATTTCCCTGCCACCCTGCCGAGAAGACTGGGCTCACGTCTTCCATCCGCATTTGGCACTTGCACTCAAACAAGCTCAATTTTGAAAGGATGATATATTCTAACAGAATATCATAACACTACAATTTTCAGAAAAGAAAAAAAATCTATTTAATTTGTTCTTCTTAATCAAAAATGTAATTCATGATTTACCGGCACGTACACATTGTTCAGTACAACATACTAAGTTAGCAAACTGCTAAATACATTACAAAATTACAATCCCCATGTTTCATGGAAAGTAGACTATGTTCATGATAGTACATGATATACCATCAGCAACCCTCTGATTCAAGAAGCCATATTTTCATGAAATATAGGCACAAAATATAGTTTGGGAAAAATTCTAGTATTTGCATTTTTAATAGTTGCTAGGGCATTTTTAATTTTTTTTTAACAAATACTTTATTTGACAAAATAATAGCCGGTATGTTTACTTGTAGTTTCCGATCTGAATAGCAGAGCGTTCATAAACACATCTGAATGTGGCTGGTTGGATTTCCCAGTACTGGACAGGGTTGCTGAAGAGGCTGATTCCTGTATATGAAGCCTTCTTTGTATTGTATCCAATAGGACAAAAGTCATTTGTTGAAACAGCAGCAATTTTGTTGTTGTGAAGATAGACAACCTGCAAAATCCCATTATAGCAAATGTTAACAAACGTATCTACATATCACAAATTGAGGAGACATTGTTAATATATAACTTTATAAAAAAATGCTAAACTATAAACTATTGAATAAAATTTATGATCAAGAAAAATGATTACATAAAAAAAAATCATGTATTTACCTAGTATAGTATAATTTACAAGTGGGAATAATTTAAAGATACATAATCAAATTCCCCGCAGTTGCCCTTAGAGCCCTATAGACCGCCATTTATGATAGTCAATAGCGTGTCTATGGAGCACAGGCTACAGACTGCTGTAAAATAGTTAAAAACCTTTTAACAGGCTGCAGGGCACCCACAGAGAATCTGTTTACCCTGCAATTTTGATCACGCTTGCAAAAAAAAAATTGCTGATAAAAATGTACCGTAAAATTCCCTAATCTATTAGCAAGATTGCCTCCAATTCAAAAACAGACTGAAAAGATGACAGAAAAAAATGTTTGCTTCTATCTCTGAGTTTATCTACTGTTCTAAATACCTTTCAAAAAAATACACACATAGGTGGAGATTTCTCAAGCTTCAGCTATACTCCATGGGGGAGCCGAATTTTCACAACTATTAACATGAGTTAAAGAATTCCCTGTTTTCTATTGGAGCGCTGCCTATTTCTTTGCTTGGTAGAAATAGACAGTGACCTTGGAGTTGGGCTCCTTGTGGATTTGCACCCTACTTTATGCCTCTTGTCACTACTGTGCTGCTCAGATATGTTTTTTCGGATATAGATTAAAATGGGTACTTTACCTGTATGTACTTGTGTTCATTGAGTCCAGCAGGCACCTTAGTAAGGCTGTTATGGTCCAAGTGTAGCTCCCTTAAATGAGGAACATTTGCCACAGATCCATTTTCAACGTTAATTATGTTGTTAAAACTCAACCCTAATCTGCAGAAAAAAAAGTATGTTAAAACAATTTTATGTATACATGTGTAAATAGAGAAAAAAAATATCTATTTTAGGAAATGAATTTGCAAAAATATAACCCTACTTAGTGATGCTTCATGCAACTATGATTAAAGTGTATGTTTACCTTTGAACACCATACATTGCATACATTTCTTTACTTTAATTGTCTCGTATTGACCCTGAGTTACAGCATGTGTATTAATACAGAGCTGGATTCAGTTTCTCTTGTTGCCATTGGAAGCTATTAAAAAGCTTGTCATTTGATACAGTATGAACAGAGTATATTCACATGCGGCAGATTTGTTGCAGAAATTTCCACGACTGCCCTATTTATTTGAATAGAGCTTGCAGAAATCCATGCAAATGCTGCAGAAACATCCCCATTCAGAAGTACGAAATGGCTTTTTCAGTCGCAGAAATTTTTGCAACAAATCTGACACATGTGGATGTAAACTTAATTTATAGCCTAACCTATAACCAATAATTCAGTTTTCCTTCTTCAGATTTCAAAGCAGAGTCTGGTGTATCACCAGAGGAGAATTACAAGATTATCTACAAATATTGTGCCAGCAAGGATTGAATGGAGATTTCAGGTATTAAAGGATATGTTAACCTTTGAACTCAATTTCTTTTTTTTATTAAAACAATGTATTATGTGATTTTTAAGCAACTATTTCATTGTTTTTTTTTTTTTAAATACAGCTTCTATGTATCCTGTGTACATAGAAGCTGTATCCTGCCAAATAACCGTGGTGTTCTAGGGCAGTGAAGGGTCTAATGCCAACATCTCTGGTTACTAAGATAGTGATAGGGTTAATGCCAGCGTGGCTTTTGATCTAGGGTAGTGAAGGAATTAATACAAGCATATTAACTGGTCAAGGGTAGTGAAGGGGTTAATTGAAGCATCCATGCAGGCCTAGGATATAGGAGTGGATTTATACCTGTTGTCCCATGGATTACTCACTTTCTTAGAGTCAAGCATTGCCTTTGCAACCTCTGACAGGAAGCGGAACACATTGGCCCACATTTACTGATGCTGTCTAATAGACACCATAAACTTACACCAGGCAGGCCCAAAATGCGCCAGATCTATCACAGTGGTGTAGGCTGTATGATCATTTTGGCGCTCATTGCATGACCTGTTGGATACTTTTTTCTTCCTTACACCTCTGTTTTGGCTTACTTTGCACCAGACATTTGGCGCACATTGGCGAATTTAAACCACCCCTCTTCTAGAAATCCACTCTCCCGCTAAGCCATGTACCCTATTAAAAACTTTTTAAAATTGTCTAGTGAGGTGCAAACATCAACATTTTTCCAAATTGCGCCAATATGCATAAATTTGTGCCAAAACTTACCGAATTTTTTGACACTTTCTAGACCCAGACACAGTAGTAAATCTTCCCAATTGTGGCAGATTTACAATTGCTGTTGCGCCAGAATTATGGCCTAGGTTGCACCTTCTTTTTTGCTCAAACCATTTTCTCACAGACTTAAATATTTATGGCTCTGATATTATTGGGGATTTACTCTGCTAGTTTCAGTTTTATTGTTCATTTTGCTTTAATCTAATCCAATTTTTGATAGAGAAAAATAAAACAGAAGAGAATGCAGTGTTACAATTACAATTCCCAGGCTTCCCATGCTTCTGCTGAACGGAATTTAAATCACCATGTGGTTTTATGGTGATTAAAGCTTGGTTCAATAGAAGCATGGGAGGTCCGGGTATTTGCGGCCATAATACAAACACGAAAATGTGGTCTCATGATGGCTCTCTGATGCTAGCAGTGTACTAGCCCTTAAATATAGTAAACATGCAGATATCTTTTATTTGTAATAGCACTTAGTACATAGATATAGTAGCATTATCTATATCTTCATAATATCTGAAAATCTTACATTACGCGTGACAAACACCATTGATGTGCTCTATAACTTTTTACTGCCATTCATATCTTCCCCAAGGTGTGCAATATATTTTAAGTGCCTTTTATGCTTCTAGAAAAACCCCAGCACATTTTTGTGCAAGTCTGGAATGTGTTATCTGAGAATGTATGAGGTATTTTGACTGTGCACTGTATGTTGGTGCTTGTTATACAAGTATTGCTGCCCCTAGGGTTTTCACATGTTCCAACATAGCTATTTTAATCATAATATCGTCTTAAATTGATGTCAAACGGGTTAAAGTGTAGCTAAACGTTTGACAAACTTCTGACATGTCATAGTGACATGTCAGAAGTTTGGATTGGTGGGGGTCCAAGCACTGAGACCCCTACCAATCGCTAGAACAAAGCAGCTTAAGTGCTCGTGTGAGCGCTCAGCCGCTTCATGTCTGTTCGGCTTTTTCCCGAAAGCCGATGTATCGGAGTACGAGCTCATAGACTTTCTATTGAGTCCGTACACCTATACATAAATTTCAGGAAAAAGCCGAACAGACACGAAGCGGCTGAACGCTCACACGAGCGCTTAAGATACTTAGTTCTAGCGATTGGTGGGGGTCTCAGTGCTCGAACCCCCACCAATACAAACTTCCGACGTCACTATGACATGTCAGAAGTTTGTCAAACGTTTAGCTACACTTTAACCTTCTATCAAATGCACATATTACGTTTATCATAATAGAATCTTAGAAGTATTTTGTTTTGGAAAAATATTTCTCAAAAGGAGTGTTATGAAGTACAGGATAATTCTAACATATTTGTATATGTTGAGGCCTTGTGCTAAAATAAAAATAAAAAAAAGTTTTCCCCCATCATTCTGCACTCAATACCCCATATTGAAAAAGTGAAAAAAGAATGTTAGTATTCTTTACTAATTTATTGAAAAGGAAAAACTAAAATATTGCATTGACATAAGTATTCAGATCCTTTACTCAGTACTTAGTTGAAGCACCTTTGGCTGCTGTAACAGCTTCCAGTCTTCTTGGTTATGATGCCACAAGGTATGCACACCTGGATTTGGGGATTTTCTCCCATTCTTCTCTGCAGATCCTCCCAAGCTCAGTCAGTTTGGACGGGGACCATCTGTTGACAGCCATTTTCAGGTCTCTCCAGAGATGTTTAATTGGGTTCAAGTCATGGCTCCGGCTGGGCCACTCAAGGACATTCACAGAGTTGTCCCCAAGCCACTCCTGTGATATATTGGCTGTGTGCTTAGGGTCATTGTCTTGTTTGAAGGTGAACCTTTCGCCCAAAGCACTCTCGATCAGGTTTTCATTAAGTGCTTTTTTGCAAACTCCAGGCAGACTTTCATGTGTCTTTTACTGAAGAGAGGCTTCTTTCTGGCCACCCTGCCATAAAGCCCAGATTGGTAGAGTGCTACAGTGATGGTTGACCTTTTGGAAGTTTCTCCCATCTCCACACACAGGATCTTTGGAGCTCAACCAAAGTGACCATTTGGTTCTTGGTCACCTCTCTTACCAAGATCCTCCCCCCCCCCCATAAATTACTTAGTTTATGGGGTAGCCAGCTCTTGGAAGAGTCCTGTTCCAAACTTCTTCCATTTAAGAATTATGGAGGCCACTGTGTTTTAAAAAACTTCAGTGCAGCACAATTTGTTTGTACCCTTCTCTAGATCTATGCCTCCACACAATCCTGTCTCTGAGACAGGCAGCTCTTTTCTCCTCATGACTTGGTTTTTGCTCTGATATGCATTGTTAGCTGTGAGACCTTGTATAGACAGGGGTGTGTCTTTCTAAATCATGTACAATCAAATGAATTTACCGCATGTGGACTCCAATCAAGGTTTAGAAACATTTCAAAGATGATCTAGAGAGATGGGAGGCCCCCAGAACTAAATTTCAAGTGTCTAATTGAAATTTGAGTTTTTCATCTCTAATACATTTTAAAAAAAATGCTAAAGTTTTGTTTTCACTTCATCATTATGGGGTATTGAGTGCAAAATGATGGGGAAAATCTTGATTTTTTTATTTTAGCAAAAGGCCTTAACATAACAAAATGTGAAAAAAGTGAAAGGGTTATGAAGAATATCCCAATGTACTGTATACAGTCAATTAATGTACATTTTTATATTCTCACCACTATATGCAGCACATTATTTTACATGTAGCAGGACTATGTAAGAAGATTACTTTGAACGGTAGCTTGTGCTACCACCAATCGCTAGTAGGTGATCCTGGATCTCTTCTGAGAACCATTTGGCCTTCAGCTTGAAGATCTATGGATATAAGGGTTGATTCTGACTGTTGCTGATGCAGCAATAAATAGATTAGTAATGAGCATGCCCACAGACCACCGATCCCATGACCAAGATGTTTCAAAATAAAGAGAGTCCTTTTAAATATTATAGAAAAACAGTAGTGCATAATTTGTAGACATTTAGTGATTATGAAAAATGTAGAAAATATTAGTTAATAGTTCTACAAAATTGATACATATATATACACACACACACACACACACACACACACACAAACAAACACATATGTGTGTGTATATATATATATATATATACATATGTGTATATATATATTTTTATATATATATATATATATATATATATAGATATATATATATATATATATATATATAGATATATAGATATATATATCTATATATATATATATATATATATATATATATAAAATCCAGAGGAGGAATTCTGCATTTCAATGATAAATTGGAAATGAAAACATAAATTGATGATATTCTTTAAATATATAACTAAAACTTGGAGTAGTACACGTAGAAGTTATGGTTTACCCAAATATAGTTCTAGTAATGTTAAAACTTGATTTTAAAAAATGTATTGTCGATCTTAATATAGCAGAGGCAATTAAAACTAGGTATTATCAATATAGAAAAAAATGGATTAATAGGGACACAGGAACAATTTTCTCCTTAGAAGAATTAAAACCATGTGTTATCTGAGGGTTGCGACATTTAGTTTATTATTTACAGCCAGTGACAGTATACAAATCATTCTAAAAGGAATACAAAATGAGGAATCAGAAAACGCGCCCAAAAATGGCCGAAAATGCCTCCCATTAATTTCAATCGGAGGCGGAGGCGTTTTTTTCCCGCGAGCGGAAAAACCGGCTCATGGGAAAAAGAAGGGGCATGCTCTATCTTCGAGCGTCTACGCCTCTGACCTCCCATTGACATCAATGGGAGGCAGAAAAAGCGTACTTATGCGCTTTACGCTGGCAGCGCTCAATGGTCGCTGGCGAAAAACGCAGCAAAAATCGGCACGAAAATCGGCACGCAGGCAGAGTAAAATCTGGTTTGAGGCAGATTTTCCTCCTGCAAAAAACTGTGTGTGAACCCAGCCTAACTATGACTCCACCTCTAGAATATGGAAGTGTGGCCTAAGTTCCGATTTAAGTATATTTGAAATAAAAAGAGGTTAAAAAAAGGCTTCACTTTGGTTAGGGAATGCTTACTATCAGAAGCATGGAGGGAATTGTACTGGAGAATAATACATTAAGCCATTAGGGCATTTGATTTCTACTAGACAAACACATAAAAGGTTGAAAAGGTGAATGCCCTAAATTTAAATTAATTATGGTTTATTTATTTCATGTATTATGGGAATGCCTAAAATGTTTTTTACTGGAGATGAGGTAAAGAAACTATTATTCAAAATATTTCAGGGTACTTAATACACAATCATCCATGAGTATTCATTTTTAATTATTGATGATTCAGTGTCTAGCAGCTAAGAAAGCAAAAATACAATTTTGGATATTACCTGAGCACATTATATTATAAATAGAATTGTTTGACTCAAATTCTCTTTCTGACATATAGGCCAGAAGCCTTAATAAAATATATACAATTGAGGAAATAGATATGATAATGGGACCCACATTTCCGCAGCATAAACCTGCGTTGCAAAAAAACTTTGCAGAATATTTTCCCCATAGACATACAATGTCATTTTCCGTAGTGTATATTTGCACTGCAAGTACGCCACATGTGAGGGAACTTAATAATACCAAAAAAATTATAATAATAATTTGAAGGCTAATTATGGCTTATAAAAAAATGAATATAACAAATATGAAGTTTGACAAATATAGAGCCTTAGTACAATAATAGCCATTTTCACTAAATCAATAAAAAATATTTCCAAACTATATTTCCAACTATTTTATTTAATTAAATCAGCAAAGTTGGCCCATAATTACAATATATCACCAGTGGATACAATTTAGTTTTTTGTTCATAGGACATAGTTGTGGCTGGCTGTTGCTACATATAACACCTACAAAGAAGAACATATGACTAGAAACAAAATATACAAAAAGGCATGTAAAGCCATGTAAACTGATCCCAAATTTTGGTGTTTTGTATATCAATATGTCTAACATGTAAATGAATTTGTAAACTTTAAAATGAGGGAAAAAAAATCTGAACTTTTCTTAAAAAAATAAAGTAGTATAAAAGAATATTAATAATTTGATATTTTTGAACCAGTCAAAGGAGTTTTGAAGAATTTTTTGTCATAAAATGCAGTAAATACTTAAGGCTAGATTTAAATTTATAGCTTTATTTTTTAAGCACAAAATAGTTGACTATTCACCAGTTCAAGTCAACATTAAAAAGAGCCATACTTGGTATCAATTACAGCCTTGAGCCTATGTAGATAGTTCTCTCAGCTTTGTACATGTAAAAACGGCAACTTTAATCCACTCTTTTAAAAATTATTCAAGGTTTGTTCATGCACATTGAGGCTGGGTTCACACGAGAGCGTTCGGTCCGTAAAATACGGACCGTGTGTCAGCCGCATTTCCCAGATCAAACACACTCCAGGGAGCCGGGCTCCTAGTATCATAGTTATGTACGACGCTAGGTGTCTCTGACTCGCTGCGGAAAACTGTCCCATACTGAAAACATGATTACAGTACAGGACAGTTTTTCTGCAGCGAGGCAGGTTCTCCTAGCGTCATAAATAACGATGATGCTAGGAGCAAGGCTCCCTGCAGTGTATTCGGTCCGAGAAATGTGGCCGACATACGGTCCGTATCTTACGGACCAAACAATTTTAAGTCCATTTGCAATTTGTGAGAATCAGTAGGTTCATATAAGAAGCCTGTTGGGCTGGGAGTTTTTATATCATTCTAATAATAATATAATATTTATCTTTATTTATATAGCACCAACATATTTCGCAGCACTTTACAATTCAGACGTAAATTGTACAGACAATATCAGACATTACATGGTCACAAATCTAATTTACAATTCAAACAAGAGGAATGAGGACCCTGCTCGCAAGAGCTTACAATCCCCAAGAGGGCCGTACACATAAAGCCACATGATCCGGTCACCAGCCAGTATCTGTATATAACAGATATGAAGTAAATTAAAGTGCAAGGAGTGTGGGGGATACTGCTGAACGAAGGGTACAGGTTCTGATGACTAATTTAATAGTGGGGCTAAGAAAAGGAGTCAGATTAGGGAATCTGATGGGCCTGTCTAAAAAGATGTGTTTTCACGGCTTCTAACTGTGGATGTTAGGAATTCTTTTAATTGTCTGGGGTAGTGCATTACAGAGGTGCAGCATGACAAAGTCTTGGAAATAGGAGTGGGAGATTTGGAATATGGAGGATATTAGTCTTGGATCATTGGCAGAATGTAGATGAGGAAGGGTGAGAGTAATACATTTTGATTGTATTCTTAAGTGAATGAGCAACCAGTCCATTGACTGGCACAGGGTAGAGGGGTTGGTGTTGTGGTTGGACAGAAAGATGAACCTGGCTACTGCATTAAGGATAGATTAGAGAGGTTTGAGTTCAGTAAGGGGAAGACCAATTAGTAATGAGCTACAGTAGTCAAGACGAGAGTCAGGGGCGTAACTAGGAAAGACTGGGCCCCATAGCAAACTTTTGACTGGGGCCCCCCTCCCCTGGGTATCACACAACCCCCCCTTGTAGATCGTGCCTCCCTATAGATTCCGCCACACAGCGCCCCCTATAGATAGCACCATACAGCCCCTTGTAGATAACATCATACAGCCCCCTTGTAGATAACGCCATATAGCCCCTTGTAGATAACATCATACAGCACCCTTGTAGATAACGCCATACAGCCCTCCCCCTGTAGATAAAGCCATACAGCCCTCCCCTGTAGATAACGCCATACAGCCCTCCCTCTGTAGATAACGCCATACAGCCCTCCCCTGTAGATAACGCCATACAGCCCTCCCCCTGTAGATAACGCCATACAGCCCTCCCCCTGTAGATAACGCCATACAGCCCTCCCCCTGTAGATAACGCCATACAGCCCTAAACCCCCCCTGTAGGTAACTCCATGCAGTCCCCAACCCCCCAAAAAAACGGCCTATAGTTTGTCCTACAAATGACATGCATCCCCTATCCACAGGATAGGGGATACATGTGTGATCGCTGGCAGCGATAAAGGAGAACGGGGGACCGAAAGTCCCCCAAAGATCTTCCATGACAAACCTCAGACTTCCGGGGTCTGCGAAGTTCAATAAAAATGAAAGGAGCGCTGGTCACGCATGCGCACAAGCGTGACCAGTGCACAATTCATTTCTATGGAGCTGCCGACACAGACCCCGGAAGTCCGAGGTCTGTCATGGAGAACTTCGAGGGACTTTCGGTCCCCTGATCTCCTTATCGCTGGGCGTCCCAGCGATCCCACATGTATCCCCTATCCTGTGGATAGGGGATGCATGTCTTTTGAAGGAACAAGTATTAATTGTGGAAGGGGAAAGAAGGGAAAGACTTGTGGTTCAATTGATCAATTGAAAAAAACCCAAAAACGATTTATACACAAATATTATGAATATTTAAAATGATCCAATGCAGGTCCAATTGTATTGTAGTGCAGATGACCCCCAATCCTACACTATTAAAGGACACAATTTTCCTCATAAATTGTATGTTATTCAATGTTGCTATCTGGCAGTGAATTAGTGTAAAACAACCAATAAATATTTCTGCCAAGAGTATCAGTGCAGGTTGCAAGGGAAGATAGTATCAAAGTCTGAATGTCTCCCTTTTATATTAGTTGAAACATGCTTAGACCCTTATTTGTGTCTATGTTATTATAAAGTGACATTGAGTTATAGAGTTTTAGGTCATGTCAAATTAAGCTGCCTGCTCCCTTGTATAGGAGCTCTAGCAGCTGTGAGCACGAAGAACGCACTGACTTAGTTATCAGTGCCGTCGCCGTGCTGCAGCCACTGAGTCAAATGTCAAATCTTCCACACTGCCGAAGACGGGAGGAGCAACAGGCAGCAGGAGAATGAAGTTCCCGGATTGGGTAAGTGATATGAGCCGCTGACGTGATCCTGAGCCTCTCATAGTGTGAGAGGTTCTCAGCTGTCAGTGATGCGCGATCACATGACAGTTTCTCTTGTTGCCCTTCAGTGGCGTCGCGCTGTAGCAGCCATAGCGGGTCGTGCCTGCGGGCGGCACGGGCCCCCTCATGCTGCGGGCCCCATAGCAGCCGCTACGGCTGCTACAGCGGTAGTTACGCCACTGACGAGAGTTAATCAGACATTTTAGATGTTACCACAGTAAGAAAAGGGTAAATTCTGAAAATGTTTTTGTGATGCAGGTGACATGAGCATACAAGTGATTGAATATAAGGAGTAAAGGAAATATTGGAGTTAAACATAACCCCAAGACAGCAGGAATACTGCCTAAGAGTTATGGTGTTACCACACACTGAGATGGAGACATTAGCTTTAGGGAGGTTAGTAGATGGTGGGAAAACAATGAACTCCGTTTTTTAAATATATAGTTTCAGATAGAGAGAGGACATGATGTTAGAGACAGTGAGCAGATAGACAATCACTGGTGTTTTGAATTAGAGAGGGAGTGATATCACGGGATGAGGTATATAATTGGGTGTTATCAGATGGTACTGGAAGCCAAATCTGCTGATGGTTTGTCCAATAGGAGCTGTGTAGAGAGAAAACAGAAGCAGACCTAGGACTGATCCCTGAGGAACCCCGATAGCAAGTGGAAAAGGAGAAGAAAAAATAGAACCAGCAAATGACACAGTGAATGAGCGGTGAGAGTGATAGGAGTAAAACCAAGAAGAAGAGAGCAATTTTTTCTACAATTTTCTTCTTTTGATATAAGGTTCATTGCTGAAAGTAAGGAAAGGAAGTGTGGGAGGGAAGGGTGTCAATGCTATTTGGTGACTGGGAGATGAAAAGAAGTGAGTGAAAAGAATCAAGGGGTTGTTTTGGATTATTAGATAGTGTGGAAATCAAAGAGGTGAAATAGGCTTGTTATAAGGGAGGTGAAATAGGCTGTTGAATATTAAATATCCAGTTCCTTTATTTTACTTAAATGAGATTTATAAAGTATTTATCAGTGTCCTGTTCACGGTCTGTTACCTCAGCTGTAGTCTTAGGCCTAAAGTCTGTATTTTGTCTGCTCTTTGCATTTTGTGGCTACACAGACCAGATTCTTGCACAATTCATAATTGCATTCTTGGCTTGTTTTCCAGTCAGTGGAAATATAATGAGTTGTATGGAGACCTTTCAGTGAAACGATCTCCACATTTCACAAAACTGATAAACAGATTTATTTGTAATGCAAATTTTACAGATTTTTACAGAATATGTGTGTGTAAACAGAAACAGCATGAGGGTAGAATTCTATTGGTACAATGAATTGGGCTTGTGTGAATGAGTTGTGTACTGCACCACATATTAGTATGCATATTCCGGGACAAAGTCTCCCACTCTACTACACTCTCAATGGTCGCTATGGAGTTCAGAAATTTTCTTTATACATTTCCTAAAGTAATAATTGTGCATACTTACTTTGCTAGATTGTTTAATCCATTTAGACTGTCAGAATCAACTTTGGCGATTTTGTTTCCATCAAGGTGAAGCTCAGTAAGTGAAGTTGGCAAACCTAGGAAAAAGTATAAATATATGAATGTGATCACATCATTGACAGATTCTAATTCAATTATACATAAAATAACATGTTTTTCCAATGCAGAATAAAGTCTATCTATCTATCTATCTATCTATCTATCTATCTATCTATCTATCTATCTATCTATCTATCTATCTATCTATCTATCTATCTATCTAATATCTATCTATCTATCTATCTATCTATCATCTATCTATCTATCTATCTATCTATCTATCTATCTATCTATCTATCTATCTATCTATCTATCTATCTATCTATCTATCATCTATCTATCTATCTATCTATCTATCTATCTATCTATCTATCTATCTATCTATCTATCTATCTATCTATCTATCTATCTATCTATCTATTTATCAGATTATCTATCTATCTATCTATCTATCTATCTATCTATCTATCTATCTATCTATCTATCTATCTATCTATCTATCTATCTATCTATCTATCTATCTAATATCTATCTATCTATCTATCTATCTATCTATCTATCTATCTATCTATCTATCTATCTATCTATCTATCTATCTATCTATCTATCTATCTATCTATCTATCTATTTATCAGATTATCTATCTATCTATCTATCTATCTATCTATCTATCTATCTATCTATCTATCTATCTATCTATCTATCTATCTATCTATCTATCTATCTATCTATCTATCTACCTATCTGGAAAAGACCACTGGAGAATTTTTATAGAAATCACTACACATCTATTGTTTTCAGTGGACGAATATAGCCAAGAGGTGCTGCTAGTTTTCTCCATTAGGGAGTCCTAATCAGACGACCACCCACTTTCAGTTAAAAAAAAATGGGGGTACAATGTTACTATTTTCTATTATTAACTTAAAGAACACTCTGGCTGTATTTTGATTGATATATTAGGCAAAGAGTTGTCATAATTATATGGTGTAAAGAAACAGTGCATTCAAGTATATCCGAATCCTGCAGTGCGGAAAACATTTATTTTGACTCAATGTTATGATATAATTTTAGCCACTCCTGTACATCACTTTTCACAAATATAATTTGCAATTTGAGGAAAATTTTAGAACACGCTAAAGTTAACTGGTAAACCACTGATCCCTTTTCTCAGAAAAGCCATCCATATGAGGGTCTGTTTAAAGGCCCTTTCTATAAAAAGACTACAAAAGCTCTTACAGAATTTTGATCACTTATTGCAGAATAAGTAACGAAGTATGTAAACTGGTAGAGATTGGTTCGGAATGCACTAGATCAGGGTAGGTGCACGAATAGGGTCCCAACCCAATCGTATTGTGAAAAAGTATTCGGCACACTGAGACGTAAGTATCAATTTCTTGAAATTTTATTATGATTGATGCCAAGGGTTTGGTGCAACGTTTCGGTCAAAGGTCCTTCGTCGGGCACTTGTTACCCTGGTTTCTGGAGTGTCCAGATGAATGGCGCTGTTCGTCTGAATGGCGGATTTCCGCTCCTTTTGGCGCCAAAAGCCAAAGCTAGTAGTACTCTGCCCGGGACTATGGCTCTCGGGTTGCCCCGACAACACTGTCCATATATGTACAGTGACATCAGAGGCTTCTCCTGAAGCGGAATCCCCAGCCAGAGCATCGGCAATGCTCTGTAATGGGATTCCACTCCTAGAGGGAACCCCAAAGGTGCTACCTACAGGGAGAGGGCTGTGTGGCACTACCAGGGAGGGTGGCTTTGTGGCACTACCAGGGAGGGGGGCTGTGTGGCACTACCTGGGAGGAGGGGGCTGTGTGGCACTACCTGGGAGTAGGGGGCTGTGTGGCACTACCTGGGGGTAGGGCGCTGTGTGGTACTACCTGGGAGGGGGGCTGTGTGGCACTACCTGGGTGGGGGGCTATGTGTAGCACTACCTGGGAGGGGGCTGTGTAGCACTACCAGGGAGGGGGCCTGTGTGGCACTACCAGGCAAGGGGCTGTGTGGCGCTACCTACGAGGGCTGCATGGCACTACCTGTGAGGAGGGGGCTGTGTGGCACTACCTGGGAGGAGGGGGCTGTGTGGCACTACCTATGAGGGCTGCGTGGCACTACCTGTGAGGAGGGGGCTGTGTGGCACTACCTGGGAGTGTGACACTATCTACAGAGGGCACTACGTTTATGGGGGTACAAACTGGGGGCCTAACATCTATATGGGGGCATACACAGCGCCTAACGTCTATATGGTGGTACAAAGTGACATTTTCTGTCATTTTACAGCCGCTGTGAGTACGCCCCGCAAAGGGGCCTACTAAGTCTGTGTCGCCCAAGGGCCTACATAAACCTGGAGCCAGCCCTGCATTCCTTATTATTTTGACAAAATGGGGCATGAAGTCTCCCAACTCAAATATCAGGTTTTGGAACAGGTTACACCACCACGACGTGGAGGCAATTGTGATAAACTACTAAAAAGCAGAGAATCTTATTGGATTCATACACTTCAGTCCCTTGAACCCCATGGGTTAAATCGTGACTATGACATACAAAGTTTTTCTTAAATTATTGCACTGTATGTATCAATGGATAATTCCTAATATGTTATCTTAACACATATATTATTTCTTTTGTTTACAACTACAGGCTCGCAGAATTACTCCATTTGATGATATATTACCTTACCGGATTGCGTGGCAGTCATTTATTAAGATCGCTAATGTTATTATATTGTTCCAGAATAAAATTATATGGTTATATATTTTACTATTGTTAATTTTGTCCCATTACTGGTATTGGCTATCCTTAACCCCTTATTGACACAGCCAATTTGAGTTTTTTCATTTTTGTTTTTTCCTCCCCACCTTCCAAAAGCCATAACTTTTTTATTTCTTAGTCGACATAGCCATATGAGGGCTTGTTTTTTGTGGAACAAGTTGTAGTTTTTCATGGCACCATTTATTGTATTGCACAGTGTACTGCATAGTGTACTTAAAAACTGAAAAAATTATTTGTGGGATGAAATGGGCAAAAAACAGTGATTACGCCATTTATTTAGGTTTATTTTGTTTTTACGGCGTACATCAGGCAGTAAAAATGACACATTCACTTTATTTTACTGGTTGATACGATTACTGCGATACCAAATTTATATGTTTTGTTTTATGTTCTACCACCTTTAAAAAACAATAATTTGCTAAAAATATAAATGTTTTGTGTTGCTATATTCTGAGAGCCACATTTTTTTTCCATCAGTGGGGGAAAAAAAAGCAGTGTGAGGGCTTACATTTTGCGGGGCGAGCTGTACCAATACCATTTTGGGGTACATGCGACTTTTTGATCACTTTTTATTCCAAAAAAGAGCTACGGTGACCAAAAAAAAGCGGGTTAAACAAAACTATATTGTGACAGTTCTGACTTTTACAGATGCGGCGATACCAGTTATGTTAATAACTGTTTTTTTTTACTTTTTTTTATTAGTCCCCCGAGGGGACTTGAACCGGGGATCATTGGATCGCTTGTATGATATACTGCAATACTAATGTATTGCAGTATATCGTGATACTGACAGTCTACTGCCAGAGACAGGGCTTCAAAGGAGTACAAAGAACTGGGGGCCTTCATTAGACCCCCGGGCTGCCATGTCAACCATTGTCACCCACCGATCACGTCGTGGGGGGGCGATGGCCCATTGGAGAGGGGCGCCCCTGTTTCTAACAATTTAAATGTAGCAGTCGCAATTGAATTTAAGGTGTTAAACGGGCGGAATCAAAGTGATCTTTGATTCCACCCATTGCAGTGAGGTGTCGGCTGTATAACACAATTCTGTGACTTGAATTGCAAGTGGTTTGTATATTAAGTGGAGTTCCAAAAACCGGATTGATTTACTGTGTTGTGTGTGACAAAGTGGGGGGCCATTGTATGTGATATATGTATTGATTGCTTGCTTGCTACAAAGTTTGCAAAAGTGACATAATTTGTAACTATTTTTCCCTTGCAGTTTCCTGAGTAGCTGAGTAAGGGGGAGGGGTTAGCTGCAACCAGGTGCAACCAGGTGCTATAAATCAGGCCTCACTACTCTGTAGAGCCTGCTCTGTGACTTGAATTGCAAGTGGTTTGTATATTAAGTGGAGTTCCAAAAACCGGATTGATTTACTGTGTTGTGTGTGACAAAGTGGGGGGCCATTGTATGTGATATATGTATTGATTGCTTGCTTGCTACAAAGTTTGCAAAAGTGACATAATTTGTAACTATTTTTCCCTTGCAGTTTCCTGAGTAGCTGAGTAAGGGGGAGGGGTTAGCTGCAACCAGGTGCAACCAGGTGCTATAAATCAGGCCTCACTACTCTGTAGAGCCTGCTCTGTGACTTGAATTGCAAGTGGTTTGTATATTAAGTGGAGTTCCAAAAACCGGATTGATTTACTGTGTTGTGTGTGACAAAGTGGGGGGCCATTGTATGTGATATATGTATTGATTGCTTGCTTGCTACAAAGTTTGCAAAAGTGACATAATTTGTAACTATTTTTCCCTTGCAGTTTCCTGAGTAGCTGAGTAAGGGGGAGGGGTTAGCTGCAACCAGGTGCAACCAGGTGCTATAAATCAGGCCTCACTACTCTGTAGAGCCTGCTCTGTGACTTGAATTGCAAGTGGTTTGTATATTAAGTGGAGTTCCAAAAACCGGAGTTCAAAAGAGGAGTTAAAACCCAAGTAAGTGCTCTTCTACTTCTTTATCTTTTTGATTAACACCTGTTCGCTGTTTTTTTTTGTAACTGGGATAATGGACAGCAAGATTGGAGGTTTTCTTCGGTGCACAGTTTGCCATATGTATGCACGACTGGAGCCGGAGTTCCAGGGTGAATATCTCTGTGGCAGATGTGAGCATATTGTTCACCTGGAAGCTCGTATTAGAGATCTGGAGGAGCAGAATGCAACACTGAGGAGGATAGACAATTTTGAACGGAGCTTGCTGCTCACAGAGCATGCAGTTAGTGGGTTACAACTGGAGGGTGAAGACATGGGTGAGCAGGATCAGGTAAGTAGCTGGGTTAATGTAGTTAGGGGCAGTAGAAAGGGGTCAAAGACAAGGAAGGCCGATCC
This sequence comes from Rhinoderma darwinii, assembly GCF_050947455.1. Lineage (NCBI taxonomy): Eukaryota > Metazoa > Chordata > Amphibia > Anura > Rhinodermatidae > Rhinoderma > Rhinoderma darwinii. Next base: position 145,379,664 of record NC_134689.1, read on the forward strand.
GGTTTCTGACATTCCAGGCAAAATTGCCAAGTTGGGTGATGATGCGAGGGTGTCAGTCTCAGAAATGGCAGCCCTAGTGGATACTGATCTCCCTAACAGCCGGGAGAACAGCCCAGCTAGTAGTCGGCGGGATGGTAATGCAGGTAAGCCAAGACAATTGATAGTCGTAGGGGATTCTATAATCAGGAAGACGGATAGAATTATTTGTCGCCAAGACCACCTCAACCGAATGGTTTGCTGTCTCCCTGGTGCCAGGGTTCGGCATGTGGTGGAACGGGTGGACAAATTGCTGGGAGGGGCTGGTGATGATCCAGCTGTCGTGGTCCATGTCGGTACCAACGACAGAATAAATGGTAGGTGGAGGAGCCTTAAGAATAATTTTAAAGAACTAGGCTACAAGCTGAAGGGAAGGACCTCCAAGGTTGTATTCTCAGGAATACTGCCTGTGCCATGCGCATCACAGGAAAGACAGCGGGAGCTCAGGGAGTTAAATGCATGGCTGAAGTCTTGGTGTAGAGGAGAAGGATTTGGGTTCCTAGAGCACTGGGCTGACTTTTCATTGGGGTACAAACTGTATTCTGCAGATGATTTGCACCTAAATGGAAGGGGGTCCGCTGTGCTGGGGGAGAGAATTCTAGCTGGGGTGGCGGAGTATTTAAACTAGGGCTGAGGAGGGAGGCCAATGTAGAAAAAAAAGGGGTAGCCAGGTTAGAGAGGGGTCAGACTATATTGGTGGGGGGAGATACAGAATGTGGGGAGAGGACTAGACAACAAGATAAGGAGATCCTTTCGTTACAAAACATCAGTGTAAATAAAAAGGACCGATTAATGTCAAATCACATTTCTGATAATAAAAGTGAAAAACTGACAGGCAAGTTAAAGTGTATGTTCACAAATGCCAGAAGTCTAGCAAGCAAAATGGGGGAGCTGGAGGCCTTGATACTGGAAGAAAATATAGATATAGTTGGTGTTGCTGAAACATGGCTGGACTCTTCACATGACTGGGCTGTAAATCTACAGGGTTTTACACTTTTTCGTAAAGACAGGACAAATAGGAAAGGTGGTGGTGTATGTCTGTATGTGAGAAGTGATATGAAGGCGAGTGTGAAAGAGACAATAGTGGGTGAAGACTGTGAGGAGGTTGAAACCTTGTGGGTGGAACTAGAAAGGGAGGTAAACACTGAAAAAATTACTTTTGGTGTAATCTATAGACCCCCCAATATAACTGAGGAGATGGAAGGTCAGATATATAAACAGATGGAGCGGGCTGCACAGGCGGGTACTGTAGTGATAATGGGAGATTTTAATTTCCGGGATATTAATTGGTGTCATGGTTCGGCTTCAACTGCAAAGGGGAGACATTTCCTCAACCTGTTGCAGGAAAATTTTATGGGCCAGTTTGTGGAAGACCCGACTAGAGGTGAAGCTCTGTTGGATCTGGTCATTTCTAATAATGCAGATCTTGTTGGGAATGTCAATGTTCGTGAAAACCTCGGTAACAGTGATCACAATATAGTTACATTTTACCTATACTGTAAAAAACAAACGCAGGCTGGGAGGACAAAAACATTTAATTTTAAGAAAGCCAATTTCCCCAGGATGAGGGCGGCAATTCAGGATATAGACTGGGAAGAACTAATGTCAAATAATGGAACAAATGATAAATGGGAGATTTTCAAATCTACTTTGAGTTATTATAGTGCAAAATTTATTCCTACAGGTAATAAGTATAAACGACTCAAATTAAACCCCACATGGCTTACACCTTCTGTGAAAGGGGCAATACATGACAAAAAAAGGGCATTTAAAAAATACAAATCTGAGGGTACAGCTGTAGCCTTTGTAAAATATAAAGAGCTTAATAAAATCTGTAAAAATGTAATAAAATTAGCAAAAATACAAAATGAAAGGCAGGTGGCCAAGGATAGTAAAACAAATCCTAAAAAATTCTTCAAGCATATAAATGCAAAAAAGCCAAGGTCTGAACATGTAGGACCCCTAGATAATGGTAATGGGGAGTTGATCACAGGGGATCAAGAGAAGGCAGAGTTACTAAATGGGTTCTTTAGCTCTGTATATACAACAGAAGAAGGAGCAGCTGATGTAGCCGGTGCCAGTGCTGTTAATATATCAGTTGATATACTGAATTGGATGAATGTAGAGATGGTCCAAGCTAAATTAAATAAAATAAATGTGCACAAGGCCCCAGGACCAGATGGGTTACACCCTAGAATTCTTAAAGAGCTTAGTTCAGTTATTTCTGTCCCCCTTTTCATAATATTCAGAGAATCTCTAGTGACTGGCATAGTGCCAAGGGACTGGCGCAGGGCAAATGTGGTGCCTATTTTCAAAAAGGGCTCTAGGTCTTCCCCGGGTAATTATAGACCAGTAAGCTTAACATCCATCGTGGGGAAAATGTTTGAGGGGCTATTGAGGGACTATATACAGGATTATGTGACAATAAATAGCATTATAAGTGACAGCCAGCACGGTTTTACTAAGGACAGAAGTTGTCAAACTAACCTAATCTGTTTTTATGAAGAGGTGAGCAGAAGTCTAGACAGAGGGGCCGCTGTGGATTTAGTGTTTTTGGACTTTGCAAAGGCATTTGACACTGTCCCCCATAGACGCCTAATGGGTAAATTAAGGACTATAGGTTTAGAAAATATAGTTTGTAATTGGATTGAGAATTGGCTCAAGGACCGTATCCAGAGAGTTGTGGTCAATGATTCCTACTCTGAATGGTCCCCGGTGATAAGTGGTGTACCCCAGGGTTCAGTGCTGGGACCACTATTATTCAACTTATTTATTAATGATATAGAGGATGGGATTAATAGCACTATTTCTATTTTTGCAGATGACACCAAGCTATGTAATATAGTTCAGACTATGGAAGATGTTCATGAATTACAGGCAGATTTAAACAAACTAAGTGTTTGGGCGTCCACTTGGCAAATGAAGTTTAATGTAGATAAATGTAAAGTTATGCATCTGGGTACCAACAACCTGCATGCATCATATGTCCTAGGGGGCGCTACACTGGCGGATTCACTTGTTGAGAAGGATCTGGGTGTACTTGTAAATCATAAACTCAATAACAGCATGCAGTGTCAATCAGCTGCTTCAAAGGCCAGCAGGATATTGTCGTGTATTAAAAGAGGCATGGACTCGCGGGACAGGGATGTAATAATGCCACTTTACAAAGCATTAGTGAGGCCTCATCTAGAATATGCAGTTCAGTTCTGGGCTCCAGTTCATAGAAAGGATGCCCTGGAGTTGGAAAAAATACAAAGAAGAGCAACGAAGCTAATAAGGGGCATGGAGAATTTAAGTTATGAGGAAAGATTGAAAGAATTAAACCTATTTAGCCTTGAAAAAAGACGACTAAGGGGGGACATGATTAACTTATATAAATATATTAATGGCACATACAAAAAATATGGTGATATCCTGTTCCTTGTAAAACCCGCTCAAAAAACAAGGGGGCACTCCCTCCGTCTGGAGAAAAAAAGGTTCAAGCTGCAGAGGCGACAAGGCTTCTTTACAGTAAGAACGGTGAATCTATGGAATAGTCTACCGCAGGAGCTGGTCACAGCAGGGACAGTAGATGGCTTTAAAAAAGGGTTAGATAATTTCCTAGAACAAAAAAATATTAGCTCCTATGTGTAGAAATTTTTCCTTCCCTTTTCCCTTCCCTTGGTTGAACTTGATGGACATGTGTCTTTTTTCAGCCGTACTAACTATGTAACATGCTGAGTATAGAGCAAGCTCAGCCTATGACCCGCTCCATACTTCCCCTTAACGGCTGTCACATACTAGTACGTGACATGTCGTTAAGGTATTAATATTTGCTTATATGTAATACTTATAAAACAAGTTGGCCACTTCCACTACTGCTGCAAATCCATGGAACGTGGTTACTATATACACTAGTTACTACAAGCTTCATTCATAAATTGGTCATGTGTCTGGAGCACGTCCAGTGGCTCCGTTCCTAGTGGATACAAAGTAGCATTTTGTTTCTTTTATGGGACTTCCTGATGGAAGTTACTCAAGTCAGCTGCTGTTTATGTGATCAGCTCACAGTTTAAAAGCTTGGTGCAACTAAATTCAGTAACACTCCTTCCCTGACTGGCAGCGGACGGCGTAGCACAGTGTTGTGTTCCTCTGATTATTTCTATTTGCTTATTTATCATACGCAATCTGTTAAGGTTAAAGCTCTTGTCTTGTCTTTGCCTATGTTTCTCTCATTAAGAGTTATATATTTTTCTCATTTACTATATGATCTACTCACGAGGTCTTTTTCTGTTCTTAATTGATCTCATTTGATGATCATTTTGTGATTTTCACTAGCTATATATAACGTATATGGAGTAATATTGTACTATATAATGCTATTGCAGACCTCTTGTTATTCTAGTAACAGTATATTATATATATAAAAAACAATATTCTTGACATGTATTATTTTGAATGTGTGATATCACTGCTTAGTTTATTTTTGTGATTACATTTTACAGATGGTTTGATAAAGGTCTATTCTTGACCGAAACGATACACTATTTTGTGCTTTGGATTGCTATTAAAAAATTATTCTATCTACGAAACAATATTGAGTGCCGAGTCTTCTTCTATATTAAAATAGATTCAGTCATGTTCATCCATGACAACGGAACCATTGTAAGGAATTTCCAAACCTATTATTCCATCCTGTAAAGCCTCTATGAAAAGCCTTCTTAAAATTCATAAGAACATAATGATAAGATACTATTCACAAGGCATGTAACCAACTTTTGGCAGAAGACATTGCCAGATAAAAAAATGGTCTTACTGGTGAACAAGGTTGCAGAGGTGATAAAAGCAACTTGCAAGACCCTGATTTTCTTCTTACATGCATGGCAATTCCTTTCTTTTGGGGTGTTCTATTCATTGACAACATTGTACTCTTTTTTATAATAGTTTTATGCAAACTAGGGAGGATCAAGTCGACTGTGCAAGTTACAGACCTATTGCTCTCTGTCTCCATCTAAATATATATATATACAGACATACAGTACTGTGCAAAAGATTTAGGCAGTTGTGGAAAAATGCTGCAGAGAAAGGCCCCATGCCCACGACCGTAAAAAAAACTCTGTAATTGCAGACCGCAATACGGACCGCAATTACGGACCCGCCCAGTTCTATTTGCCGCGGACACCTTTAGAACCGTGCCGTGAATTATGGAGCATGTCCTACTTTTCCTTTTTACTTTGTATGGGAGCACGGCCCAAAAATGCGGCCCGCGACAGTCGGCAGACAGCTGTGCTTGCAATCGCGGGCCGTGATTACAGGCACGGCCATGTGCATGATGCCTAAGATTGCTTTCAAAAACAGAAGTGTTAATAGTTTTTTTTATATCAATTAACAAAACACAAAGTGAATAAACAGAAGAGAGATTTAAATCAAATCAATATTTGGTATGACCACCCTTTGCCTTCAAAACAAAATCAATTCTTCTAGGTACACTTGAACAAAGTAATTGATTTTGTAGGATTATAGTCAGGTTTATGATTAACGAATTATACCAAACAGGTGATAATGATCATCATTTTCATATGTAGGTTGAAACACAGTCATTAACTGTAACAGAAACAGCTGTGTGGGAGACTTAAAACTGGAAAGGAACAACGAAACTCTGCTACAAAGTTGAGGTTGTGGAAGACAGTTTCATGTCACAGGTCCACCATGGCAAGACCAAGCACAGCAACAAGACACGAGGTAGTTATACTGCATCAGCAAGGTCTCTCCTAGACAATGATTTCAAAGCAGACTGGGGTTTCAAGATGTGCTGTTTGAGCACTTTTGAAGAAGCACAGAGAAACGGTGCAGGACCGTAGATGCAGTGGTCAGCCAAGTAAAGCAGCAGATCAAAGACACATCATTCTTATTTTCCCCCTAAATCGGAAGATGTCTAGCAGTGCCATCAGCTCAGAACTGGCAGAAACCAGTGCGACCTTGGTACCCCCATCTACTGTTCAGAGAAGTTTGTCCAGAAATGGTCTTCATGGAAGAATTGCGGCCAAAAAGCCATACCTGCGACATGGAAACAAGGCCAAGCAACTCAACTTCGCATGAAAACACAGGCATCGCATTGCAGAAAAATTTCAGCAGGTGCTCTGGATTGATGAGTCAAAATTTGAAATATTTGGCTGTAACATAAGGCAGTTTGTTCGCCGAAGGGCTGGAAAGCAATACAATAATGAGTGTCTGCAGGTAACAGTGAAGCGTGATAGAGGTTCCTTGCAAGTTTGGGGCTGCATTTCAGCACATGGAGTAGGTGATTTGGTCAGGATTAATGGCGTCATCACTTCTGACGAATACAGGCAGATACTTATCCACAATACAATACCATTAGGGAGGTGTCTGATAGGCTCCAAATATATTCTGCAGCAGGGCAACGACCCCAAACATACAGCCAATGTCATTCACAACTATCTGCAGCGTAAAGAAGAACAAGGAGCCCTGCAATAGATTATATGGCCCCCACAGAGCCCTAATCTCAACGTCATCGTGTCTGACTGGGATTGCATGAAGAGTCAGTGGGATTTGAGGAAGCCTACATCCACAGAAGATCTGTGGTTAGTGCTCTCTGCCGTTTTCCTTCAAAAACTGTGAAGAATTGATGTTGTGTTGAAGTCAAAAGGTGGTCACACCAACTATTGATTTGATTTGAAAAATTCTCTTATGTTCATTCACTTTGCATTTTGTGAATTGATAAAAAAATAAAAAAACCTCTTCTATTTTTTTAAAGCATTCTTACTTTGCAGCATAAGGGATAAAATAAACAAAATAGCTCTGTTCCTAATCTTTTCACCACCCTAAGATGGAAGCTTTTACAGACTATTTTAAAAGAGAAAAGATAAACTTTAATTTGTTGCTGTGGACAAGGACACTTCTTCTCTGAGACAGTTTTGATATATAAGGTAAACTACACACTGTTCAGTCCCCCTCGTGCCGTAAAAACAGCTATGACCTGTCAAGACTTCACAATACCTCTGAAGGTGTCCTGTGGTATCGGACACAAAGACATAAGCAGATCCTTTAAGTCCTGTAAGGTGACAGGTGCTTGATCGGATTGAGATCTGTGGAAATTGGAAGCCAAATAAACACCTTAAACTCTTTGTCATGTTCCTAAAACTATTCTTGGACAATTTTTGCAGCCCCAAAAGCAGCAATTTACCATGCACCGTGTTCTGACACCTTTCTATCACAGCCAGCATTGACTTTTTCAGCAATATGTGCCACAGTAGCTCTCCTGTGGGATTGAATCAGGCTGGCTAGCCTTCACGACCCACGCACATGGATGAGTCTTGGGTGGCCCATCATCCTGTTGCTAGTTTACCGGTTGTTTTTCCTTTTGGTAGGTACTAAGAATTGCATACTGGGAACACCTAACAAGACCTGTCGCTTTGGAGATGCTCTGACCCAGACATCTAGCCACCACAATTTTGGCCGTTGTCAAAGTCCCCCAGATCCTTTTTCTTGCTTCCAGCACAGCAACTTCAAGAACTGACTGTTCACTTGATGCCTAATATATCCCCTTGACACACGCCTTTGCATCAAGATAATCTATGTTATTCACTTCACCTGTCAGTCGATTTAATTTAGGGCTGAACAGTGTATAGTATATTGTGCTGTTTCTTTTCAACATAATGTGGCTTCTCTAAGGAACATAGCATAACTATAGCTCAAAAAAGAGGTTTGCCTACACCAACCAAGCAGTTTTCATGTTATAACTTGGAGTGGGAAAAGTCGAATTACAACTGAAGAATTCTAATAAGTTCATATCTAAAAGTACTATAAATCAAGTAATTGACTTGCTAGGTTATGAACAATTTTTATATCTAAAAACCTGTCCATACGAGTCATACACTAAAAAGCTCCATAACATGCACTAAAATATGTATCACATAAACTCAAGAGGAGAGTAAGGGCATGGCCACACGTGGCGGATTTCCTCCGCAACTGTCCGCATCAATGCCGCACAGAATCTGCGTTGCAGATTCTGCTGCGGATCTGCACAAAATGTGCAGTAAATTGATGCGGACTAGCTGCTGCGGACTGCGGGAAAAGTACTTCCCTTCTCCCTATCAGTGCAGGATAGAGAGAAGGGACAGCACTTTCCCTTGTGAAAGTCAAAGAAATTCATACTTACCGGCCGTTGTCTTGGTGACGCGTCCCTCCTTCGGCATCCAGCCCGATCTCCCTGGATGACGCGGCAGTCCATGTGACCGCTGCAGCCTGTTATTGGCCTGTGATTGGCTGCAGCCGTCACTTAGACTGAAACGTCATCCTGGGAGGCCGGACTGGAGACAGAAGCAGGGAGTTCTCGGTAAGTATGCACTTCAATTTTTTTTACAGGTTGCTGTATATTGAGATCGTAGTCACTGTCCAGGGTGCAGAAACAGTTACTGCCGATCGCTTAACTCTTTCAGCACCCTGGACAGTGACTATTTACTGACGTCTCCTAGCAACGCTCCCGTAATTACGGGAGCCCCATTGACTTCCTCAGTCTGGCTGTAGACCTAGAAATACATGGGTCCAGCCAGAATGAAGAAATGTCATGGCAAAAAAGCAAGACGCATCCGCAGCACACATAACATGTGCATGACAGCTGCGGACTTCGTTGCTGAATTTAGAATCTCCATTGAAGTCAATGGAGAAATTCCGCCATGAGTCCGCCACTGCTCCGCAACAGACAGAGCATGCTGCGGACACCAAATTCCGCTCCGCAGCCTATGCTCCGCAGCGGAATTTTACGCCTCGTCTAAACGAACACTTCTAAATAGAAGTGGAAGGCAATGGAGAAACGGCTCCGCTGCGGATTAACGCTGCGGAGTGTCCGCAGCGGAATTTAAGTGAAATTCCGCCACGTGTGAACCCAGCCTCAATATATGTTTGTATAATTATCTGAAACATTCATAGCATATTTTCAATGTCAAATATTTATTGGTATTTATTGAATAGGATTACATTATTGTGCAGTTAGCATGACATGTCATTCCATTTAAATCTCACTGTGTTTATGTACCAGGGTCGCCTATGGGACCTTCAGGCTAAGGGTATGTTCACACGAGGGCATCCGTAACGGCTGAAATTACGGGGATGTAGGCGCTTGAACGCCGCGTCCATTACGCACGTAATTGGCGCTGCTATTCATTGGAGTCAATGAATAACGGCTCCAATTACGGCCAAAGAAGTGACAGGTCACTTCTTTGACGCGGGCGTCTATTTACGCCTCGTGTGAACAGACAAACGTCTGCCCATTGCTTTCAATGGGCAGATGTTTGTCAGCGCTATTGAGGCGCTATTTTCGGACGTAATTCGGGGCAAAAACGCCCAAATTACGTCCGTAATTAGTGCGTGTGAACATACCCTAAGAGGATTGGTTGCAACTAATACCTTTGCAACCTCTATAGCTACATCCCTGCTTCAAACTCTGATTTTAGGAACCTCAGCTGTTTAAAGAAGTTGTTTAAGATGTGAAGAAAAGCTTTGCTTTTTTTCAAACTAGGCAGAGTTCACACGTTGCGTAAATACTGCTGTTTTTCCGTAACGTATTTGGTTGTGGAAAATCCGCAGCATAATACAGTAGCAGCAAAAGGCTTTGCCTTGTTCAAATCTCATCCACACGCTGCGCAAATAATGAGCCGCAAAACCGCTCATAAATTGACCAGCGGTGCGTTTTTTTAATCTGCAGCATGTCAATTGTTTTTGTGTAATCGCTCTTTTGTGTTTTCGGGTTTTCCCCAATTAATTCAATAGGCAGGTAAAACTCGCAACAAATAGCAGATGTTGGTTTTTTTTGCGATTGAGCCACAAAAAACGCAACTCATAAAAAAAAAATCTTATACTTACCCAGAATTCTGTTCTTCTTCGTCCAGGCCGGCCTCCTGGGATGATGTTTTATCCCATGTGACTGCTGCAGCCAATCACAGGCTACAGCAGTCACATGTGATAAACCGTCATCTCAGGACGCCGGTCTGCAGGACGTCAGAGGGTAAATATGTGTTTTTTTTTTTATTACATGCAGTTGTCTGCAGCGGACATTCCGGCTGAAAAACTGCACGACAATTTGGTGCGGTTTGTCATCCGGAATTCCCTGAGGCCGCCAGGGTGGATACACTGTGTACCTTGACGCAGCGTATCCGCCCTGTGTGAATGTAGCCTTAGTTTCTCTTTTTTTCATTGTCTACGTCTTGTACTGCAGCTTATCCCCAATCAAGTGAATGGCGATGAGCTGACTTTTTCTTCTAATCCTGGACAATCGCTTTACAGCCGGTTTCACAAACCGCGTTTAGCTGCATTTTTATTGTGGTGTTTTTTAAGGGGCATTTTTTTTTTTGCGGGCGGGGGGGGGCAAAAACTCTGCGAAAAATGTTACTTTAAAGTCTATAGAAAAATATGAAAATGTCTACATACATAACATTTTGGTTTGTGGAATCTTAGTGTCATTTTTTTAGTTGTTTTTTTTAATCAAAATGAAGCATGTTGAAGGTATGGCATATTTTCAGGCATCTTACTCCAAAGAGTTTTCAATAAGACATGAATACTGACTTTAAAAAGGTTTGGACAAAAAAAAATGCCACTAAAAATGCATGTGATTAACACCGTAAAAAAAAAAACACTACAAACTGCTGCCATTTTTTAACATGCGTTTAAAAAATGCTACAAATTATTTATTTAAAACATGAAACATGGCATACATACTGTGCGCTGCATTCATTTTAAAAACTTTTTTTGACATGCACGACAAGAGGGCGCATCTTTGCAATGAAGGGGGCGTGGTCTAATGGAAAGTGGGTGTGACTTAAAATGTGCAGCCCTGCGCCAACAATGTGTCATAAACTAAGCCAACTAATAGGTGCTATAAGGAAGAGAAAAGTGTCTAGAAAGAAGCATGTAATTTATCATACACATTGCACCACTTTGACAAGTTTTGCACATTTTCTGACTGCCCTGTGTAAGTTTATGCTGTGTAAAACTTAGACCGTATTAGTAATTCTTCCCCAATGTCAGGCCTTATTCAGACGAACGGGATATATGTCCGTGCAACGCGCGTGATTTTCACGCCTGTCGCACAGACCTATTATAGTCTATGAGGCCATGCGGACATGTGCGTGATTTTTACACAGCGTGAGTCCGCTGAAAAAAAGTCATGACATGTCCGTTCTTTGGGCGTTTTTCGCGCATCACGCACCCATTGAAGTCAATGGGTGCGTGAAAACCACGCATGCCACCCGCAAGCACTTCCGTGCGACCAGCGTGATTCGCGCAACAGCTGTGAAAAGGATGAATGAAAACAGAAAAGCACCACGTGCTTTTCTGTTTAGAAACATCCAAACGGAGTGTAATAATGATGGCGGCTGCGCGAAAATCACGCAGTCACGCATCATATGCCGAGGCCACACGGAGCTGTTAAGTGCCTTTTGTGCAAGCAAAACGCCACGTTTTTTGCGTGCGCAAAAAGCACACGCTCGTGTGAACCCAGCCTAAAGGAAATCTAATAGTCCTAGAAAACCCCTTCACCCCATCTACATACTGAAGGGGGGTTCTACGTATTTAGTACAAATCAGGTGTGGATGGCAGACAGAGTAACCTTACTGCGTTCACAAATATAGTGGCAGGTGGGGGGTAATGGCACACAATCTGGGCATTTCCCTAAATAGAGATTACGCCAATAGTGATCTAATAAACATTAGATCACTATAATATGCAGCAAACAGACAGCTTGTGTTTTTATTACCCTGAGCCCTAGCAGTATTTAAAAAAAACATACAAAAAAAAACATTTAATAAACAAAAAAGTATTTTATTTCGGTTGCTGTCTCACTGTCCCAGGTGTCCTCTCCCAATCTTGCCATGTCCCAGAAGGTCCTGCAAGTTGGAAAGACTTTAGATATTCGGAAGCCTAATGTTAATGAAAGCTTACTGGCTATAGTCGCTTCTGCTAGCGGTGGGCAGCATAAGTCTCATGCACAGTGCAGAAGAGATCTTTCCCATGTCACTGAGGACTGTACAAGGAATAGCCCCCTAGGTACTGTTTAGCTAGGCTCCATATAGACAATGTATGACTGTGTTCAAAGTATGCCACTCCGGGCTCCATTTGTCATAAAGTGTGGACCATATAGTACTATCTTTATGTGGGAACTTTTTGACTTTATATTCTTTTTGGTATTGTGTGGGCACTGTCTGACACTATGTGCGTACTTCATAGCTCTATGCAGGCATAATATGACATGGTTGACAACCTATGATCCACTAGAAATATTAAGTCACTATGGGGTGATATATTTAGACTTGGGTTTCATACGTCAGTATAAGGCCGGATTCACACGAGCGTGTGCGTTTTGGGCACGCAAAAAACGCTGCATTTTGCGTGCGCAAAAGGCACTTAACAGCTCCGTGTGTCAGCCGCGTATGATGCGTGGCTGCGTGATTTTCGCGCAGCCGCCATCATTATGACACTCTGTTTGTATGTTTGTAACTTCAATGGGTGCGTGATGCGCGAAATACGCCCAAAGAACGGACATGTCGTGACTTTTTCGCAGCGGACTCACGCAGCGTAAAAATCACGCAGCTGTATGCACTGCTCCATGGACTAATATAGGTCTGTGCGGCGCGCGTGAAAATCACGCGCGTTGCACGGACGTATATCCCGTTCGGGCTTATTCAGATGCATCATACGGGGCTGCCACATGGAGTGAATCCGTGTGAATCCGGCCTAAATGTGTTGGGCCGCGGGTGGCCAAGTCTCTTTCCGATAAGCCCCTTTTATATTTTTTAAAAGTAGCAGAGCTGCAGAAAAATCTAAAAGTCACAAATGTGCACAAAAACTCAGTTTTGTACGAATTGAGACTTTTCGATGCCAGAAAACTGGCATAGATTGTTTAATAAATTACCTCCTAAGTATATAGGTAGTAAATAATTGATGTATGTCACTTTTATGGCAATGTGAGCACTCTTTTATCTGGATATTGTATAACACTTTTTATTCGGGAACTGTATTTAGCAGTATATTTTTATATATGACTATTACTGTGGTGGGGACAAAGCTTGAAAGATTTCTTGTGGTGCACTTTGCATGACTCCTGTTGTTGTCCATTTTTCCTCTACCAGAAACTTAGGAAGTGCTTGCCATCATTAAACATACTGAGTGATACTTCATTCAACTATAAATGTATCCTATGAATTATCCCAAATGTAGAATTTTACACTGTCCCCAATTTTTGTCTATATCCTTTTATTCTTTCCATAAAATATATCTACTACAGTATATTCTTTGCATCCATGTGATGTTGCTGTTTATTTATACGAGAAGAAGATACACTTAGGGTATGTTCACACAGCTTATTTTTGGACGTTTTTCAGGCCGTAAACGCCCGAAAAAAAGCAGACAAATCGGAAGCAGAACGCCTCCAAACTGCTGCCCATTGATTTCAATGGGAAAAACGCTGTTCTGTTTCTACAGGCCGGTCTTCTATGCGGCTGTTTTGAAAAACTTCCGCATAAAAAAACAGCCGAGAAAAAAAAGTGCATGTCACTTCGTGAGACGTTTTTGTTGCCGTTTTCCATTGACTCTAAAGAAAAACAGCCGTAAAAACGCCCTTGAGAACAGCTCCGTATTTTCAGACGTTTTTTGCTAAGCGTGTGAACATAGCCTTACTGCTAAAATAATGACCTTCATTCTCATGCTTTAAAGGGGTTTTACAGTGAGAAGAAATTGATGGCCTAAAAAAAATGTTTTGTGTCACCATATTCCGAGAGCCATAACTTTTTTCTTTTTCCATCAATTTAGCACGGTGAGGGCTTCAATTTTGTGGGGCAAGCTGTAGTTTTCATAGATACTATTTTGGGGTACATGTGACTTTTTGATCACTTTTAATTAAATTTTTTTGGAGAGCTAAGGTGATCAAAAAACAGCAATTTGCAAGTTTTATATATATTTATTTTACAGCATTCACCGAGGTTAAACAATGCTATATTGTGATAGTTTGGACTTTTACGGACGCGGCAATACCAGTTATGTTAACTTTTATTTTTTTAACATTGCTTTAGTGGAAAAAAGGGAAAAGGGGGGGTTTGAACTTATAAGATTTTTTATTTTTTTTGGAACATAAAAAAAAAACATTTTTTAATTTTTTTATTACTTCCCCTAGGGGACATGAACAAGCGATCACTTGCATGATATGCTGCCATACTAATGTATTGCAGTATATTGTGATTCTGACAATTTCCTTTGAAGCCCTGCCGGAGGGCTTTAAAGGAGTACAAAGACGGCAGATCTGGGGCCTTCATTAGTTCATTAGGCCCCCAGGCTGCCATGACAACCATTTTCGCCGGTCGCGTCGTGGGGGGCATGATTACGTGTTTGAGGGGTGCCCCCTGACTCTAACAATTTAAATGCCGTGGTCGCGATTGACCGCTGCATTTATGGTCTTAAACGGGCGGAATCAAAGTGATCTTGGATTCCGCCCATTGCAGTGGCAGTGAGGTGTCGGCTGTATAACAGAGCCATCACCCGCTGAGTATGGAGCAAGCTCAGACCGTGAGCCCGCTCCATATTTCCCCCATAACGGCTGTCACGTACTAGTACGGTATGTCACAAACTAGTAAGGTATGCTTAAAATAACATCTGAATTAGCTTTAAAGCATGAGAACAAAGGTCGTAATTTTAGCAGTAAGTGTACCTGGCATGGTGCGTGACATCACTTCTACTGGACCTATAAAGTGGTATTGTTCCTGGAATCGTCAATTGGTTATAATCCCTGGTGGAGAGTTTCCTGGCATTTGTTCCTGTTGTTCCCTAGGATATTCCTGTGTTTGAACGTTTTTTGTCTTGGCTCCACTTGATCTGATTGATCTGCATACCGACCTCTGGCTTGACCCTGACCTTGTCTACTGATTCTGATTACTAGACTTGACATGGGCCACCTGGTACAGACCCGGATCTATTGACCACAAAATGGTTCACACCCATCATCTGCAGCCCAACCGTCTATTGGGGACTATCCTGGGGACCACGACTTGGGAATCCTACCGGCAAATTCCATACCTCCTTGCTAGGGTTATAAGTACAAAATGTGGGCGTTTCTTTAGACTCTAGACCTCAGGTGAGCCTGCACATACTCAATACGGTCCCAGTCAAGTTCTGACTACATTAGCCAGGAACAATCATCTAGGTATGCTCTTGGGCTAATAGTCGAATACGGAGCGTTACAGTGTGACAGAAGTTGTTATATTCAACTTCTATTATACTGTGTGTTTAACTTTTCTTTTTAGACTGTCAAGATGGCAAACTATTTTTACATATAGAAAGCACATTATCAATTATTTCCGTACAGTACAAATTTTGCCCTAAAACATGATGCATGACTGCATTGTCTAGTTACATTGTATCTAGCTCTGTTTATGGAAACATTCTTTATGTATACATCAAAAAAGCAAATCACCAATCCAAATAGCAGTGGTTAGGAGTAAGTTCAAACAAGACTACATGCAAGCATAAGAAGGTTTCGTTGGCACTACTCCACCTCTGTGGCAATAGCTCTGGGATATATTCACTACTGGGTTTTGTGGTACTTCAGCCGCATGTATGGGTGATACTCTGTGCACATAAAGTGTCACTTCCAACAATATAGAAATGTAGAAAAAATTCACGGCACTCACCCTTGAAGATCAATCACACAACTTTATTTGCAGGGGTTATAATGCAGGTAATCAAATGGGGGACATGCGCATAGCAATCGGTCTATGGCCGTTTCAAGTCCTCCAGATGCCTTCTCATGGCCTCAAAGATGACTACAATAACTAATCCTTAAAATAGTTCTACATTTTCTTTTTTTTTATATAAACAGAGCTCACTTGAATTACAATATGATTTTTTTCGGGGATTTAAATTTTGTAATTTTGGATTATAACTGAATGGAAAACTATTGATTGGTTCTGAAGCCCCCAAATAAGAAAAATAAATTAACAACAAAGAAAGCCATATAACAATCTAATACAGATGCTCACATATACAATTCAGACAAAGATGCTGGAATATTGTGAATCACGTTCTATGTTAAGGGCAGGAACTTCTTCAGGTCCTATACAATACACACTCTTGTGTGCAAATGATCAGCTTGCCATGACAGGGGTAAAGAATAGTGCAAACCATGTAGTACAGGTATATAGCACTACAGTACATAGACCATTGCTGTACTTCAGAGAGTAAAGTGCTTATTGATTCAATCTGCCTGCCTCCTATGTGATGTGCATATTGGCTGTTCACTATGGCCAATTTCAGGCTTTTACCAGTGAATGTGCACTCAGATTGGTACCTTCTGTGGCATTTTAAAGTAATAATATAGGTGTTCCTGAGCCAGAATAAGGGGTTAACTGAAATTTATAAAACAATCACACAGCTACCAAACTGTATCAACCTGCTCACCGACTGTAAGAATGGAAGGAAGGCAAGCTATACATGTGAGAAGAAATGATATACATGGCACATGCATTCTAGATGCCGACACAACTCACCGCTTGCTATCCGGTAGATGATTTTGAGGGAGATGGAGTGTACCTTCGTACTAATGAGTCAGCACTGTGTCCTGCTGTCCCATAAGTGTAGAAAAATGTTGGAGTAATGAAGATGCCCCAGTCGGTAGTGTTTCCCATGTAGTACAAATTACTGGGCTATGACATCACATATGCTAATACAGAGTATGAGTATGGACAAAAGGTAATGAAGCTCCAAAACATTTTAAGGAAAGAACGGTCCTCTTACGAAAGAATAGGATTTTCCTAGCTACCCAGCAGTCCTATGTTTAAACTACACTCAAACTCCTCCATTACTCAATTTTTATATCAGGGAATTAAAAATAACAAGAATGACATGCTGTCTTCAGTCACTGAAAGTAAACTCATTGCTCAAGCTTCTACCTGCAATATATTCTAAAATACCAATATTTTGGTGTAAAAGTAATATACGAAAAAGACAAAACAAATCTAAGTAAGAATATAAATAAATAATGGTTAGGCCCTGTTCACACAGAGTTTTTTGCAGTCGGAAAAATCTGCCTAAAAATTCCTTCTGCACTCTCTTTGCGGTGTTTTTTTTACGCGGACAAAAAATGCAGTGAAAAACGCATTCTCTGCCTCCCATTGATGTCAATGGGAGGTCAGAGACGGAAACGCTTGAAGAAAGGGTATGACGCTTCTTTTTCTCGTGAGCGTTTTTTTTTTGGGAGGCGTTTTTGGATGTTTTTTGGCACGGTTTCTGATGCAGTTTCTGTGTCAAGAAATGTGCCAAAAAAAACTCAGTGTGAACAGGGCCTAAAAATGGAAACAACGTTACGTTCTGTTTTGTTTTTTACATAAAGCGATAAACTATATCAGGTTCCACAAGAGCTACACAATAATGGAAATATGGATGGCTAAATGAAAAATATAAAAATACAAAAGCATATAATAGCCAATTAGACCACAAAGCCGCATCAGAATTAGTGTGTAGTGTCTCACAAAAATATTTTCATAAAAACCTAGAAAATTAAGAATTAGTTGTGGTAATATTACTACAGGGCAAATAACTTAATATCTCAATTCAAGACCTGCGGAGCCAGGAAGTTGAGGGTAAAAATCCAACGACTTTCGATTCTGGACATTTTGTGGATAAAATGACTGCCTCTCCAATCAGGCACAACAGTTTTAATCCCTAAAAACGTTATCGTTTTTAAATTTCCTCCATGTTTTTATACCATATAAAGTGAAAAGGGGTGTCCTTGAATTTTCTTTTTTTTATATTGTTAAGATGTTCCGGAGTCTTTTTAAAAAGTCGACGTATAGTAAGCTCTATATAGACTTTCTTACAGCGGAATCTAATCATGTAAATGACCCCGTTACACGTAATATATTAGAGTATATACGAAATTCACTACTATTGGGGAAAATACCAAAATGTTTTTCTAT
Organism: Rhinoderma darwinii; assembly: GCF_050947455.1. Lineage (NCBI taxonomy): Eukaryota > Metazoa > Chordata > Amphibia > Anura > Rhinodermatidae > Rhinoderma > Rhinoderma darwinii. Next base: position 145,397,654 of record NC_134689.1, read on the forward strand.
ATCCCAATGTTTACACTCCAGATTTTGGCATACCCTACATCTTCCATATGGTTGGAAGCCAGTCTGCTTTGAGTATTCTTGCTTATATTCTTTCTATTTGTCCTCACCCTTATTTTTTATATTTTTAACTGAAGGGGCAATCTTAGTGTGTAATGAGGGTGCTTTATGAAAGATGATTCTTGGTTTATTAGGAAGAATTTCTTCAATAATTCTATCTTCCCATAAGAAAGGCCATTGTCAAGTAATGTTTTATTTTTTTTTTAAAAATAAATTGGCCTGACATCTGAATCCAGTAATAAAGGGCAATTCCATGCCGTCAATTATATTGTCTTTATTATTAGTACATACCATACTTGATTCATTGGAGCCTGCTAGTTTTTTTTATAATTTTGTAACAAGTGTCTTTGCAAGAAGTTTTTTCATTTCGGACATTGATACCAGATAATAGCTATTTTCCAGAAACATTCCTGTTAACCTATATGCTTCCTTCTGTACTCATCTCTTTTAGAGCAGTTTCATATTATTCTTGTGAATTGACTCAGGGATGTTAAACAGCCATGTTTGTAAATAGCAACTGGTCAAAGAGATGAAGCTATTAGTGTCAAGAGGTTTGTGATAGCTTTTGGTAAGAATTTCATTGTTTTCTATATAGACTGTGAAATCCAAAAAGTTAACAGATGTTCTGCTGATTGAGGGGGTAAATTCCAGATGGAATTAATTTAAATGAATGTTTTTGTGGAATAGAATCAAAGATTTCTCAGCCGCTTATCAAATAAAAAAGATATTGTCAATAAAATAGGCTGCTCTCAACGCACCATTATGGAAAATCGTAAAGTTCTCCCATGTAGCTGGGTACGAATCTGGTCCCCATGGTGGTACTTCCCTTTTGGAACACCTATCTGTAGAACGGGACCCCCTAAACCCGTTCTGCCGCTGTTTTGCGGCTGAATTCCGACCATGGAAAAGGTTACATGGTCGGGAGTGACGAAAACACTGTATCTCGCTGAGCTAAGCTGTTTTCGTAAGTCCTATAGAACCGAGTGGTAGGTAGGAAAACAGCATAGATTGCATGTTAGTCTGCTTCCTTAACTGCCATTCACTACTATGGGAGTTACGTAAACAGCGTAGCTCAGCGAGATACACTGTTTTCGTAACTCCCAACCATATAACCAGGAAGTGGTCGGGACGCAGCGAGAACAGACCAAGATAGAATGGGGTTTAGGGGGCCTTGTTCTAGAGATAGGTTCGGGTCCCAGAGGTGGGATCCACATCTATCTGACATTTATGAAATTTCCTGTCAATATGTCATAAATATCTCTGATGGGAAAAGCCCTTTAATTAACCTGTAAGGGAGGTAACTGGTCGTCCTTAGATTGAAAGAATTCTACTGTGTCTCGCCCTAGTGTTTCTTCAATTATGGTTTATAATGAAGTGACATCTAGACTATCTAGAATGTAATTGTCACACTATTGACTAGAATTATTAGACTGTAGGAAATGCGTAGTGTCCTTTAAATGCATAGGACTGAAAAACGTTGCACAATAGTTACAGAAAATCCTGCACCTTTTGTTAGGATGATGTTAATAACCTGGTTTGAGACATCATAAAATAAAATGTCAAAATGCATATCTTACCTTTAGGAACACTTGTAATATTGGTGTCTGCAATCCGGAGGTAGGACAGTTTCTTCATTCCTACGAAAGCTCCTTTTTCAATTCCTGAACTGTCAATGGGATTTGTGCCCAATTCTACAAAATAGACAAAGTGCACAAATCTCAGAATACATTATAAAATGGAACAATTTTAATTATATTGGGTCATAATATTTTTTCATTTTTGTAGGTTGCTGGCTTACTGCATTTTTAATATGGAATTCAATACATACTGTACATGGCATTGTTTTTATTTTATGACGGATAATTATAAAAATTGTTACAAAACAATGATATTTTGTACATGCCTATATATAAAATAGCAGTGAAAGATTTTATATGCTCATATGTATATTTATATGTGTCAATTAAGTCTGTAAATAAATAGTTCATAGGAGCCCTGTCATGTTTTTGCTCCTTCCAAAAGTTAGCCCATAAAATATTATTGCTCTTGTATATTGACCTTCGTGCCCCTGTATTTCATTTTTAAAATGTATTGTCATTTCAGAGGCTTATCGTTGTTAGTCCTCCTGTTTTCCTCTCTATTTCTCCCGCATGTGACCTACATAAAATCGTTTGAAGTGCAGTACCAAATTTCATAGGGGTAACATAAGCATACAATATATTTTGACATTGAATTAAAAAAAATTAACCAAATAAAGGTAGATTAATGATAATCAGTTAAGTAAGGTTATTTCCTAAATTTAGCAAATCAAACCTAGAGTACACTCTATTAAAAGTGACAGCTATAGCTAAGCTTTATTGGTAATCATTAATCCACTATGATATGGCTGATAATAATAATAAAAAATAATAATGATCAGCTGCATGTAGTATATGTTAATATAAATGAAAATGCAATGGGGGCACCAGAATGTCCAGTCCTTGGTATTTAGGAGTGTGGTGGTATTAAGCGGCACCTTAAACCAGCTTAATTTTATCTTCACATTGGGGTCCCCCATAGCATGTCAATCTTAAAATATTAAATCTTGCTAGGCAACAACTCTGGGTAAAGAAATAAAAAAAGACTTGTACTGGGTTATGTACAGCTGCATCAAGTGATCTTCTAACAGGGTTGAGAATAAAGATTTGATAGCCACAATTTATACATTTTTAATTGTAAAACATCTCAAGAAGAATCAACTGAGATTGTCAAGAGTTTATAACTTACCAATAACAATCATGTTATTGAGTCCATCAAACACAGACTTCTTCACTTTTGATATCATGTTTTCATGAACACGAAGCTCTTGAAGTGACTTGGGCATATTGGTAGGAAGTTCCTTCAGATTATTTTTTGATAAGTAGAGTCGTTCCAGCTTTGTGAGAGACGCAAAAGCAGCGGGACTGATCGATTTAATTTTATTGTTAACCAGGATTAATGCCTACAAGCAAAATGCGATACTATTATTACGATACAATAAATGTTTACCTTACAAAAATATGTGGTAAACCAATGTTATCATGATTACGCTGTCATGTCCTGAGTAAATATGAATAAACCAGTAATTTTGAACCTTTTACCATTGAGGAAGCCCTAAAAAAAAATCCTTTATTCCAACTGCAAAATTACAGCTCTGGTTTCTGTCAGGGAACCAAGGAATAGTATGCATTAAATGATATATTATATAGTATAACTTACTCACAACTTACAGTAATAAAATTATTGTAATCACATTAATATGTAAGAGAGAATATGTGCGCAGTTTGACAGCAAGCTCATAGAAGTACGGTAGTTTCATCTTTGAGAACCTTATAAACATCTGCACATGGCTATTAATTTGGTTTCCCAAAAAAGTGTTGCATGGCATGTTCATAAGGTAGGGACCCACATCAATCCCTAGAATCAGTATGCATTAGACTTGGAAGACGGTGAAGAGCAGGGCATTAATAGAAGTTAAGAAAAAAGTCTTGTTCTTCTGATCCTATTGACGTGTTAGAAAACATTTTGTCAGAAAACACTTTTTAAGCCCAAAAATTTATGATTGCGTTTCCAAAAACAGAATATCAGTTTGCATCAGAAATAGTGCACCATAACTATATAGAACTGTAGTAGTAAAATCAGTTATTACAAGTGAGAAGCGTTCCAAGAAAGACTCATATACCACTAAGATCAAGAAAAGGTGTTCACTGAAGCATTTTTATTAGCTTCATGTTTTGTGATCTTTTTTTTTTCTATTATTTTCTACAAATAAAGTCTAGCTTTTCTAGCACAATTACCCCACCTCAGCAAAATTACTTTTAAGTATATAGTTCTACATTTGGCTGTTGAATGTTCCCAATGTTGAATATCTGAACATATTGCATTGCATTCTATAGCATAAAATGTGTAATGGTAACATTGCAGCATTACACTGCTATTTAAACAAATGCGCTTTTTGTTGAGAATTTTCTCCTGCCTAATTTATGATTTTTGAAGGATAACAGATGTTTCCTATGACCACCACTAAATCAGCCAGTCTTGTAATATCCTTTTTGGCCTGTATTTTGAACATTACTGGGCTTAAAACAAACAAAACTTGGAAATGCCATTTAAGAGTTATGCATCTTAAAACAAATGTTAGCCACAGTAAAGACTTTAACGCATTTTACAACCTTCAAAGACATTCTGCAGCCAGACTGGTCCCTTTAAGGTTAGGTTCACACATAACAGTAGTGGTGAGGCACATAGCCACCCCTCCCCCCCACTTTCATAAGCATTTTTTTTCTTCATCTTTTCCTGAAATCAGTGGATAAAATCTGCCACATAAAGATCTAAAATGTTAGTAATAGTGCATGTTGTACTTTAAAAAAAAATAATCAAGGGAATAGGACTTTGTAGAAGCTTATTTCGAAGTAAACATAGGAAACTTATAAGATGTTGATATAATAAATAAGCTGACCCAAAACAATAATGCGCCCCACCTCTTATTGAGCACTCTTGGCCAGTTAAAGAGACTCTGTCACCACATTATAAGTGCCGTATCTCCTACATAAGGAGATGGGCGCTATAATGTAGGTGACAGCAGTGCTTTTTATTTAAAAAAACTATCTATTTTCATCACGTTATTAGCGATTTTAGCTTTATGCTAATGAGTTTCTCAATGGACAACTGGGCGTGTTTTACTATTGACAAAGTGGGCGTTGTACAGAGGAGTGTATGACGCTGACCAATCAGTGACCAATCAGCGTCATACACTTCTCTCCATTCATTTAGGCAGCACATAGTGATCCTTTTAGATCAGTATGTGCTGTCTTATACGAACACATTAACAATACTGAAGTGTTTAGACAGTGAATAGACATTCCACGGGATATCTATTCACAATCTGTGCACTTCGTTACGGTTTCTGAGGTACTTACAACAGAGCAAGCATAATCCCGTGACATTACGCTGTAAATGATAGGTTACAGCGAGATTACGCTTGCTCTACTGTAACTACCACAGAAACATTAACAAAGTGCAGAGATTGTGAATAGACATCCCGTGGAATGTCTATTCACTGTCTAAACACTTCAGTATCGTTAATGTGTTAGTATAAGACAGCACATACTGATCTAAAAGGATCCCTATGCGCTGACTAAATGAATGGAGAGAAGTGCATGACGCTGATTGGTCAGCGTCATATACTCCTCTGCACAAAGCCCACTTGGTCAATAGTAAAACACGCCCAGTTGTCCATTGAGAAATCATTAGCATAAAGCTAAAATCGCTAATAACGTGGTGAAAATAGATTGTTTTTTTTAAATAAAAAGCACTGCTGTCACCTACATTACAGCGCCGATCTCATTATGTAGGAGATAGGGCACTTATAATGTGGTGACAGAGTCTCTTTAAGGTGTAAGATTAGATTTTCCCATAAATTGAAGCAGACAGTGGTTTGGATGATTCTGACCATCTTATGTGAGCTCTTTCAATACTTCTAATTGCTTATTTACATGAGCGAATATTCCTATTAACGTTCGTTGATACAACTGATGTAAGTGACCTAATAATGATTAGAGACATGCATCTACATCAAACCATATCGGCTAAATAATTGGTCTGAATTCTTTGCTGAGGTACTTAATCGATTATCGTTCCCTGCATTCACATCAATTCTAAAGTAGAAGATTATTGGTAATGATCAACAGATTAATGCTTACACGCTTCAATGTCATAAAGACAAAAAATTTTTTTTATGTCCGCATAGAAAACTTTCCACGTGATAAATAAGCGTTTTACGGCTAATCGTTCAGTCGCTTTACCTATTTATATTATGCGACTATCTTACACGCTTGCTCGTCAGCATTAGAATCTGACCGATTATCTGTTTGTGTAAATGGGCCTTAACTACATCAAAGGGGGCACTGAGAATCAAAATACATAATTTGCATATAGAGAGCAACCCACTTTGAAAGCGAACTGTAGAATTAATCACAGGCTCCCTTTTATGCAGTTATTTAGCTGGCCATACACATTTAAAGCTGGCTGAACCCATCAGTTTTGAATTGAATGGCTGGCAGTCTGATGTTCATAGGGGCAAGCCCCAAAATATAATTTATCTATATCTGGAGAGAGGTAGGCTGGTGCATGGCATCTCCGGTTGGCTCATCTCAGGGAAATGACTGTCCAGGGAAAGGACTGTCAACACCTATACACATAGATTGTTGATCCTAGAAAATGTAGACTATAGATCCTTTAATAAGGACAATAGTCCCTTTTAGTCTTTCAATTAATGGGGACTCCAGCTCCCAGACCCCATCAGTGCTATCTCCTTACACATCTCTATGACATATCAGAAAACAAAAAATATCCATAGAAGAGCACATACAATGTTTTTTAATGCTTAATAATATAATGTTCTAAAATTTCAACTTTGTTCTAAGCTACTGTGGATAATCATGACAGAGAAAAAGGTGATGATTCTGTGTTTACTCTAAGGGGTTGGATAATATATTAACATTTTTGCATTAAACTTTTCACTGTCATGACTACTATTTATCATTTTACATATTGGTACATTTTGAATGTTTTAAAATATCTTACATGAAGATTTTTCAGATTCTTGAAATCACCCTCCTTTATTTCAGTTATCTTGTTGTTCTGTAAATCAAGTAAAGTTGTGTCTGCAGGAATATTTTTGGGCACTTGTTCCAGCCCTGAAAAAAAAAAAAGATGTATTCAATTTCATCATTTTATAGTTAAGCAAACACAATTTAATGTATATTTTTTTTTAAAAAGACAATATTTCTTGCCCCTAGTTTTATTGAAATGACAGTAAACAAAAAAAAAAATCATATTTACAACTGTAAAGATGAAAAAAACTGTGAAAATGTGCATTGGTATTTCAACTTTTTTGAAAATATCCTATTATAGAGGCATGTATATCATATTTAAGGCAATGGTGTGACTTTAGAACTCCAGTATCCCGCTCCCCTAATGTCATACTCATAGGGGTCTTAGATGACGGCATGTGGAATGTTATTTTCTGGGGTCCTCATGCTAATAAGCTGCTTTGGGTGTTTCTGTGCCTACCTGTAACATTGTTTGATCACTGTGGTTCCTGGTGATTTTGTTTTCCTTATAAAATTCAGGTGCTTCAGGGTCAAACAAATTTAATTTTGTCTTCTTCATCTGAAATCTCCTATTATGTTATTAAGTGACAGATCATCACTGACTACAGTCCCACATTTGCTGCCAGTGTTAAACCCTTCTTCAGTAGAAGCAGGCTGGACAATCACTTGATCGCCAAAGAGTGGGCTTCTCGAAACTGGCCTGACATTAGACAGTGGGTTTGCAAGGCAAGAAAAGGATATTGGGCCTGCGGCTCTACAAGTTATTATAGGAAGCTCCTATGATAAATGGGTACCATCTAGATAACAATATACATAATTGAATTAAAGAAACTGTATAATGTAAGTGTCGAAATACTATTTTAGTAGTAAATACATCACTAAAACATCTATTTAATATATTCTGCAGTTCACTCTTGCAATAAAGATTTAACGAATATTGACATAGTTACAATATTCTTTGTATATATTCCTTAATATTCTATTGCCAAACTGGCTTTAAAGAGTAACAAATAAAAATCTGTAGAGGAATTCTCACTTTCCTCACTCCTTTCCAGTAAATTGTTCACATCAGCATTTTGGACACAAAGTGAATTGAGTGGGAGTTGACCATTTTATGACTCTTATATGAGAAGTGTTTCCAAATTAAGCTTAAAATGATATTTGAATCCAAGGGTTCTGGAGAACAGATTTCTCATTTTCACACTGAATGCCAAAAGAACATCAGACCGTTTCAATTAAAGTTCTCAGTTGGACAGTTTTATGAAAAACTGATATGTAATACAGATGAAGTAATGGAAAAGTCAAAAGTTTAGCAGTTAGCCTCTACTGAACCATCATGATATACTTTATTTAATCTTGCTAGTAATCTAAGTATGTATACAGAAGGAATAAAAAAAAATATATATAAAAAACAGGTAGAAGGATTACTGCTAAACCAATTACAAACTCTTCGCATTAGATCTGAAAGTAGCCAAGTCCATCTGTTCGTGTAATTGGGGATAACTTAAACCTAGCCAATACTAACAACAAAGAATTTGGGTGGGGCACTTTTATGGACATTACAGATACTTCTTCTATTCTCTACTTTTGTGTGTTTTTTTTAATGTACACTTATTTTCTACATTTGTGCTCATTTTTTTTAAAGAATTGCCTATGTAATTGACCATGTTTTGTCTATTGTAGTAAGAGTATCACTGATCTTTTTGATAGGATGAGCTGGCTGGACAGGAATAGATGTGGGCAGTTCAACATGTTATATCTTACACTGTTCTTGAAATGTGGAAACTGTAGACAAGTAATCATGATTTATGATTAAAGGATATTTTGAAACAAAACTTTCCATTTGAATCATTCCTTAAAGAGGTTTTCTGAGAATAGAAAAAAAAACTGTCTGGTTTGTTGGTAGCAACAGTGCAACTCCTGACTATGAGCTGTGTCTGGTATTACAGCTAAGATCCATTCACCTGACGTTGTTCAGTAACATGCTACAATTAGCAATATACCATGTTGGAGAATGCAGCGCTCGGTCCATTAGTTTTTAAGGCTGGCAAACAATGGAGCAGTACAGTTTAATGAACGTAATCCATTTTCTCCCTGCTATGTAACTAAAGTGAGAATAATCTGCCATCTGGAATTGTAGATCAGAATTTTTACCAAAATTGTAACAGGGAGAACACTAACTAAAGGTCGTTTTAGACGGCCCGATATTGGCTGTGAGAACGAGCGCCAATAGACATAAGCAGCAATGATTGGTTATGTATGAGAACGAGCGATTGTTACTACAATCATTCGTCCCCATGCATTTGCATCATGTTGGCAGCATATTTCCCTTTTTACACAGGGAGATGTGCTGCCGACCGGCCACATTAAAGATCAGGTCAGCTGATGAATGAGCGATTGCTAGTGCTTCCCGCATTTTGCCATATCCATACAACAAATGAAGGACACAGGCTCAGAAGCTGAGTCGTTCAATCCCCACAATTAACCCCTGAAATGCAGCGGTCAAAAGTGATTGTTGCATTTAAGAGGTTTGCAGCTCATCGGCACCCCAGCAATAAAATTGGCAAGGTACCGGTGGCTGCAATGGCAGCCGGAGGCCTAATACTGGCCTCCAGGTCTGCCTAGTATGGAAGCCTTCCAGGCCCTGCCCAGAGGCGGGGCTTAAAAGGCTTCCGCAGCCAACGGCAAGATGGCATCGACTCAAGAGCTAAGCCGGCGTCATCAGCGGTGGATGTCAGCTGTATGTTACACCAGTAATGGCAGGAACAAGAGCTATCTCCGATCCCTGCCATTAACCCCTTAGATGCAGCAATCGAAACTGATCACTGCATCTTAGAGCATCTTGGTAGCAGATCAGCAGCCCTGCAATTGCATGTCAGGGCTGCCGATCTGCTACCAACCTCTAAGATGCTACTATGGCAACAGGAGGCCTAACAATGGCCTCCTGCTCTGCCGTTACGGAAGCCCATTAGGTCCCGCCCAGAACTGAAGCCTAATCGGCTTGCTGTCAGTGAACGACTGACAGATCTCATACATTGCACTACATAGGTGGTGCAATGTAGTCGAAAAAAAATCAGACAGTCGGACCTTCCAGTCCCCTAGTGGGAATAAAAAAAGTGTAAAAAAACATGAAACTTTAAAAAAAAGTTGTAAAACATATAATAAAAGTTTTAAGTAATAAAATAAAACACAATTGCCCTTTTCCCCTTGTCAAGTTCTTTATTATTGAAAAAAAAAAAATAAACAGCTCCGTCAACGAAAAAATGTAAAAGTTATGGTTCTCACAACATGGCGAAAGAAAAAAATACATAAATTTTACAAAAGTTATTTTATTGTGCAAAAAGTAGTAAAATCTAAAAAAGTGCTATAAATTAGGTATAGCCAGAATCGGACTGACCCGCAGAATAAAGTTAACATGTAATTTATAACACATGGTGAACGCTGTATAAAATAAACTAAAAAAACAATGGCAGAATTGCTATTTTTTTGATCACCTTGCCTCCCCAAAAATAGGATAAAAAGTGATCAAAAAGTTGCATGTACCCCAAAATGGTACCAATAATAACTACATCTCGTCCTGCACAAAACAGCCCTCATACCACTACGTCTATTAAAAAATTAATTAGTTAAGGCTCCAATAAGTCAGGAAAGAAAGAATATGCAGTTGTACAGGACCGAGGGGAACATTTCTTCTACTTTAAGAGGCGATATCAAGGTCCTAAAATTAGGGAGCCAGGAAGGGTAGGGCCCAAACATATCCGCTGGAAGTGAGGGTGCCTGTATTATACCAGGACAACACTTCCCAGCAATTTTTCCCAAACTGCAAAGGTGCAGAGTGTGGAACAAAAGGGGATAAGAAAGGACACCATTTATCAGTGCGATACTGGCCTGTGCAGAAAGGATTGCTTCACAGCGTAATGCACATCTATGGATTATTTAATAGCTTTTTTTTACCCCATTATTATACCACCTGACTATGACCCTAATATACTCTGCCCAGCTTACATATACCCTCACATTATAAACTGAAATGCAGTAAAACTCCAAACAAACCTACTACCAAGCAAAATCCACACTCCAAAAGCCAAATGGTGCTCCCTCCCCTCTGAACCCTACAGCATGCCAAAACTGTTTACTTCCACATATATGGCATCGCCATACCCGGGAGAACCCTTTTTAAAAGTTTTTGGGGTGTGTCTTTCCAGCGGCACAAGCTGGGTACGCAACATATTTGGCACTGAAATGGCATTTCTATGGAAAAATGTAAATTTTTGTTTTGCACCATCCACAGCACATTCATCTATGGAAAAGACCTGTCGGGTGAAAATGCCCACTACAACCCTTAATAAATGCCTTGAGGGGTGTAGTTTCCAAAATGAGGTCACTACTCAGGGGTTTCTTTTACTATTTCACATCAGAGCGTCTGCAATTGTGAACCAATACTTTGTAAATTGCCAAATTAGGCCTCAATTTCGCATGGTACTCTTTCACTCCTGAGCCTTGTCAAATGTCCAGGCAATAGATTACACATGTAGGGTTTTTCTAAAACCGGGAAACACAGCACAATAATTAGAGAGCTGTCTTGTTATGGTGGCACAAGCTGGGCGCCACATATTGGAATAACTAAGGAAAATTTCCCATTTTCACTCTGCAACATCGAGTGCACACTAATTTCTGAAAAACACCTGCAGGGTTAACATGCTCACTACACCCCTAGGTGAATACTTTGAGGGGATCACTTCTGTGGGGATTCCACTGTTTTGGTTCCACAGGGGCTTTGCAAATGTGACATAGCACCCAGAAACCAATCCAGCAAAATCTGCACTCCAAAAGCAAAATGGCGCTCCTTCCTTTCTGAACCCTGCCGTGTGCCTAAACAGCAGTTGATGACCACATATGGGGTATTTCCGTACTCGGGAAAAATTGCTTTACAAATTTTGGGGTTCTTTTTTTCCTTTATTTGTTGAGAAAATGAGAAAATTTTGAGCTAAAACTACGTCTTATTGAAGAAAAAGGATTTGTTTTATTTTCATTTCCCACTTCTAATAAAATCTATGAAACACCTGTGGGGTCAAAATGCTCACTACAACCCTAGATGAATTCCTCAAGGGGTGTAGTTTCGTAAATGGAGTCACTTTTGGGTAGTTTCCACTATGCTGGTAGCTTAGGGTTTTAAAAAAGCGACATCGTGCCGATAAATCAATCCGGCAACATCTGTTCTTCTAAAGCTAAATGGCGCTCTTTCTCTTCTGATCCCTACTGTGTGCCCAAATAGCAGTTTGTGACCACATATGGGGTATTGTCGTACTCGGGAGAAATTGCTTTACAAATGTTGGGTTTCTTTTCTTTTTTTATTTATTTGTTGAGAAAATGAAACATTTTGAGCTAAAGCTACATCTTATTGAAGAAAAATGATTTTCTTTATTTTTACTGCCCAATTCTAATAAAATCTATGAAACACCTGGGGGGGGTTAAAATACTTACTACACCCCTAGATGAATTCCTCAATGGGTGTAGTTTTGTAAATAGAGTCACTTTTGGGTAGTTTCCACTGTACTGGGAACTTAGGGGCTTTGCAAATGCAACATGGTGCCAAGAAACCAATCCAGCAAAATCTGTTCTCCAAAAGCCAAATGGCGATCATTCGTTTCTGAGCCCTGATGTGTATTCATACAGTAGTTTATTACCACATATGGGGTATTTCTGTACTTCAGAGAAGTTGCTTTACAAATGTTATTGGGATTTTTCTTCTTTATTCCTTATGGACATTGTTGTTTTTTTTTCTAAAGCTACATCTTATTAGAAAAAAAATTATTTTTCATTTTTACATCCAAATTCTAATAAAATCTATGAAACACTTGTGGGGTTAAAATGCTCACTACACCCCTAGATTAATTCCTTGTGGGGTGTTGTTTCCAAAATGGGGTAGTTTTTGGGGTGTTTCCTTTTTTTGGCATCACAAGACCTCTTCAAACCTGACATGGTGCCTAAAATATATTCTAATAAAAAGAAGGCCCCAAAATCCACTAGGTGCTCCTTTGCTTCTGAGGTCTGTGCTTCAGTCCATTAGCACACTAGGGCCCCATGTGCGATATTTCTAAATATTGCAGAATCTGGGCAATAAATATTGAGTTGTGTTTCTCTGGTAAAGCCTTCTGTGTCCCAGAATTTTTTTTTTTAAATATGAATTTCTGCAAAAAAAATTAAATTTGTAAATTTCACCTCTACTTTGCTTTAATTCCTGTGAAACGCCTAAATGGTTAAGAAACTTTCTAAATGCTGTTTTGAATACGTTGAGGGATGCAATTTTTAAAATGGGGTGACTAATAGGGGGTTGTATTGTACAGGCCCCTCAAAGCCTTTTCACAACTGAACTGGCCCCGTAAAAATAGCCTTTTGACATTTTCTTGAAAATGTGATAAATTTCTGCTAAAGTTCTAAGCCTTGTAGAAAAATAAAAGGATGTTCAAAAAACTATGCCAATCTAAACTAGACATATGGGATATGTTAATTAGCAACTATTTTGTGTGGTATTACTATCTGTCTTATAAGCAGACACATTTAAATTTAGAAAAATGCACATTTTTGCAATATTTCTCTAAATTTTGATGTTTTTCTATGATTAAATACTGAAAGTATTGACCAAATTTTACCACTAACTTAAAGTCCAATGTGTCACGAGAAAATAATATCAGAATTGCTTGGATAGGTAAAAGCATTCCAAAGTTATTACCACATAAAGTGACACATCTGAAAAGTGGGCTCTGTCAGGAAGGTCAAAAGGGGCTGCAACGGGAAGGGGTTAACAATTTCCCATAGAAACATTACCATTACTGATGGATTGACGCTAGTTACCAGTACAATATGAAGGAAATCACCAATACCTTAGCTCTCGGCAAGACTAGAGGAAGACAGATCCGTTCAACGTCTGATTTTTACTGAGCCGTAATTTGGCACTTATAGAGGTGTATGGGGCCCTGATGTACCTCCACTTTTTTTTTAAATGGAAGCCATAAGGAGTATCTGAATTTAACAAAGCAAATTCATGGCCTGCTCCATCGAATGCTGTATTACAGAATCAGTCTCAATTAGAAACATTGCCCCTACAGAAAAATATCTCCATAATACCACGTTGTACAGCGGTAGCACCTGAAAAAGTTGGGGTCTTGATTTTAGTGAAAACACAAAAATAACTTCTGGCCTTTAAAATAATAGAACTAAGATCCCAGGTCTGTAGCAGATCATTGATAATATCTCACTAGAGTGTTTTGGGTGGAATAAATAGAAAATGATCTAACATTATTGCAAACTGAACTGCAAGGAAAGATACAAGTATGTTTACACAAAAAAAAGGCAAATTTGACATTGAATGGAATTAATCTTGGATGAAAAGCAAATGCTATTGGTGATTTATGTGACTGGAGATAAAGGGGCGGAAATGAAATGCCTTCAAATGTTGAAGTGCAGAAATGAAACACTGGAAGAAGTTCACCGAGCAACATTAAGAAATGTAACAGTTTCCAATCCAATTGGAAAAAGCTATAATGAAATCACAGCTAAATACTTTATATTCATGTGCTGGAATATTAGATACAGCAAGATGGCTGCAACCGGAAGGGTTGTTAGAAACAATTTATATTCCAAAGAACAAGAAGCATTTGTTTCAATTGTGATCCCTTTGAATCTGCATCATATTTATGATAATGTCTTAGGATACTGTATAAATTAAATGCAACCTGAACTGGAAGATATTGTGTACTACAGTTCTAGTCATACATATGTTGGAACATAGTGACTGAGTAGTCATTCCCGCCAAAAGTTTAATGATTATAATTTGCGAAATGGAAACACAGATCCGCAAAAATAAAAAACAACGGATGGGTGCATGGCCGCATGAGAATGAATGGGTCAGTGTACTATCCGTTAAAAATACGCATAGAACACTGAAGAATTTCACTGAAGTGTGCATGAGCCCTATTACTGACATATCTATGGCCTAGGCTCAACCGGTGAGACTTGTCTTACTGACTAAAAGCATATATGACACTCAGTTTAGTTAGTTATTTTATATATATATATATATATATATATATATATATATATATATATATATATTTTAAAAAAAAATTTTTTTTACCTAAACTAAGCTGGTTAGTGCTTGTAGAGTAGAGGTACTTGGAAGTGTTGTCATGAGATATCAAGAAAGATTAAATTAGTGATTATAGTGACACAGTTCCAAGTTTCTTTATCAATTGTAGCAGAAAGTTTACAACATGAACTGGACAAGGGGTAAAGGAGCTCCGGGAATCCAACCATCTTTGTTCTATCCATGAAAATGGACTATCATAAGGAAAAGCCATAGGGGCAAATTCAAATGTGGCGGAATTGCTGTTGAATTCCACTGCGGACAGTCTGTAGTGGAAATCTGCTTCAGCCGTTTGTTACATTGGTTTCTATACATTTTTAGGAAACTTAGTTCAGACGTTGCAGAAAATAACTGTGCGGAATCTAGGCCGCGTTGCAGAATTTTCACTCCGCAGCACGCACATTTTGTTGTGGAGAAGCAGCGGAATGTTACTGAGGATTTCAGCCTTTGCAATGCAAAAACCAAAATCTACGGCAGGTCCGCTGTGATATCCGCAGCATCTGAATTACCTGTCAAATATGCAAATGTTGCTGCAGATTTGTTATGTAATTGCCCCAAATCTGCACCAACATTTGCAGCGGAAAAATTCTGCCACGTCTGAAGATGCCCTAAGAGCCATATTATTTGCTGACAATAATTCTTTCAAATTTTTAATACCTCAAATTGACATTGACAATGCAGGATTAAAGTATTGTTATACAAGAACTTCATAATGAACAGCAAACTTTTAATGTCAGATTCTTTATTAATATGGCAGAACTTACCGATATCAGAACACTGCACAACACGAAGGTGGCATTGACAGCGGAATGGGCATGTAGGTCCAACTGGTTCATCTACTGGGAGTGTATCAACTCCAGAACCGTCATCTTCTAGCATAAAATCAAAGAGACCTTTTTGGTAGAAGGGTTTGGAGTAGCAGACTGTGGCAAGCAAAGTGAGGATGATAACTGCTTTCATGGTGTCAGATCATCTATAACAGAACAAACCAATGAAACCTTGAAATCAAGGACAGTTTTATAAAACAATTATTAAATTGATATATAACATTTTGTGTTAAACTGCATGCTATACTATTTTTCTATTACATAAAGGACAGGAGGAAAAAACAATGATAGTTTACATGACACTTACGATAAAAATGTTAAATGTGCATTAGATTCTGCTACTGTAATGGTTAACCGGAATTATATTAGAGTTTAATTAGAATTTCAAAAACTGATGCAATGGATTCCTTGACAATTTTTTCTTAGAGCCATGGCAGTATGGAGTTCAGGATATATCTTAATGAAAGATTCCATGGGTTAGGTAGGCAATTTGGAATAACATATGTTATGCAGACACACACACACACACAACCATTTAACATAACATTCGTACATAAATAGGATTTACAAGATGAAAAATCCAGAAAACATCGGTGGTATTCAGCATAGAATTTTCGGGGGGAAAAAAAACACATGTGCGAATGCACACAAATACACACGTAGCGTCCTCAGGGGTATAATGGGGTATAATGGCCCCTTAGCCCCATTATACCCCTGAGGACAAGTTGGGGGGGGGGCTCTAGTGCTTTTTATTTCAATGTTAGGCTAGCAATTTAACTGCTACTGTCAGCGGTAGAACGTACGACTGCCGCTGTTCTGTTACACCTGTGCTTAGTTGCACTTGTTCCACTTATCTACGTTTCTTCGTATACTATTCTTGCTGGTCTGCTTTGGCTACTTTTAAACTACACGTTGTACGTCCCAGTATTGTCCTTTTAGTTAGTCTTAATAAAAGTTACATTTTATTCCTACACATCTAGTGATATCTGGGGAAAGCTGGGTATTTGTGTGCGTTCGCACATGTGGGGTTTTTTTCCCCTGAATGTTTATTGCCCGCCATCTATCAGGGTCATTTTGAGTCTATGTGCAGCATAGAATTCAATCACAACTTATAGAAGTGTGTGTGTATAAATATATATATCTTAAAATAGTTGTAGGAGGTATATATAAATATAAGTATATTTGGCAAATGAAACGCATATGCAATCTATTGTCAGACATGCGTATGAGTTTTACTTTCTAAACTTACAGAAATAGGAAGTACAATTACCACTTCCTTTCCTTGGGGCAGTTAGTCATCAAACAGGATCCATTTGCTTGTGGTCATGTAAGGAACTGATCTGCAATAATCTTCATGTTAAGGAGAATACAGTGGTGCCCCAAACATTAGTAAAACTGTTATACTACCGTATGTATAAAAGGTTTTAATAGCAAATACACTAACCTACCTAAACTGTCTCTATACTAATACTTGGCATTTTGTCTCAACAGAAATTTTATCTTTCTTTATTTTTTATATAAAAATTTTTATGAAAATTAAACATAAAAAAGGAAATAGTTACACAGGAAGAATATACTTTAGGACTCAGCACCTGCATTTCATAAGACCGACCATTAAATGCACATTTTTTAATGATTATGCTACGGAAAATGTTAGAAAAAATATAAATTCGGAAAGATGTTTCCATGACAAGTCTGTGGAGAAATGACTTTGGAATTTCTACTTTGACATCTGTTTTCTTTCTTTATGACTATAATGGATTATTCATTAAAATAAAATTGTTATATAAGTACAATGTTTCTCCTTACCCAGTCTGTATTTATTTTGTCATTATACGGACTAGAAATGGATGTACATGTAACTTTAACCATAGGAGCATTGCTTGACAAATGCTGTTTTTATGGGAGGGGGAAGGGTGGAGCTGAAGGATAAGGGCTAGCTTATAACATGCCTTCCCATTGACTATAATTATACTATAGTATTCAGTTTCTAGTAAGTTAACAAATTGCATATATCTATAAAATATAATTCATACATTTATTAAAGCTTACATATTTTATTTCTTCATTTACATGAAAGCTAAATATATATGGTATACCAGTTGTCTGCAGGTAGTGGCTCTAGCTGTTGATAAACTACAAGTCCCAGCATGCCATGAAAGCTGCAGACTATCAAGGCATGCTGGAACTGTCTGCATCATATTATAAAATCACATAATATGAATTTACCGGTTATATGTACATGAATATGAATGTTGAGCTTAGTATTTACTGTCTGTTGTATATTACACATGTAGTAACCAGTCATTCAGTCATGCATGTTCCCATGTAAAGTCAGTAGTCTGAACATCAAGCTCGCAGTGACTTTCTGTATATTGTTTAGTTATTCAGAACATTACAATAATGCCACAAATTGGATAGTAACGAAGCACCAAGCCACAGCCATACAGATTGCCCCCGCTTAGTTTAGGGTCCTTATATTGTACTTAAACAATTGAGAAAGTTACAACCTATAATTACATTTAGTCACACTACTTAGCTGACAATGCAGAAATCCTAGTTTATAATATGCTACATAGTCTGGAGGATATTACACACCAACACATGGACACATCTAATCCTCAGTAAGTATGTTACAATTTCTAGCAACACTAAATCATGTCAGCACTTTATTAGTATCCTGCCATATACACCACATCTGTATAGAAGTGTATTCAGTGCTACCTTGGTCTGAGATCAGGATAACACACATCCCAAAATTAACAGCAATTGTACAATCACAGTAAAATCTATTAGTAAAACTATCAGCAATGAGTGTCCGGCGCAGAATAATAGGAACTGACAGGGTTTACTGCTTTGATATAATGTTTCTCCTAGCAGATTTAACAGAATATAGAAAAAAACTTTTCCTTTTTATCTCCAAAGCTAATATAATCCATACCTGGTAGTCCTGGGATTTAGAAGAAGAACTCTCAAAGTAGAGATGTAATTTAAATATTCAGTCCAGACAAAAGGAGCCTACAGGTGTGCGGAGGAGGAGGGGATAGACCCAGTGCTCTGCGACTGTCACTTTGTGAAAACCCTCCTGCTCCTATTCTAAGCACTGTTAGAGAATACAGTTTCCTTCAATGAACACAATCCAGGCTGACACCCACATTAGATCATATGGTAATGATATGTCTCCAACATTTTTAGCCAGAACTTTATCAGCCTTTTCTTGCACATTTCATAGTAATCTGCAGAGAGTATTGTAGTTTTTATAGTATTGTTTGTGTAACTTTTACAGTCTTATAGGAAAGATTGAGGTGTCATAAATGTTCCTTATTAGACTTTCCTTTTCCACAAACTATACAGTTTTCTACAGTTCTAGTCAATATGTTGAGGCGCATCAGGTAGCCTTTTAAATTGTCTTCCGCGCATCACAGGTTAAGTATTTCATGGACTGCTTCCTTGCTATTTCACATCCTCTAATGAATGCTGCAAATATCACAGTTGGACACATTTTATGATTCCGGAGTACGCATAGAAGTTAGGATTAGAAATTCATAGCTGGAAAATATACCACTTCAGCATTTTCAATAACCTAAATCTTTAGAACGTTTGTGTGTGTGTGTGTGTGTGTGTGTGTGAGAGTATATATATATATATATATATATATATATATATATGTGTATATATATATATATATATATATATATGTAAACGTATGGCTCTTTTTCCTATATCTATTTTTCCTATATATACATTTAGATATATATATGTAGATATATAGATATATCGATCGATCGACAAAAAAAGAAAATATATATATATATATATATATATATATATATATCTATGTGTGTACTTTGCTTCCTTGTGCATTCATCTAAAGTTCATTCGTGAAAGCACATGGAACATATATACCTGTAAGGTAAAAATATATACAGTTCAGAGACTTAACATGTACCACCATGCCTGCCTCCAGGCTAGCACCAGGTGTTCATGTCAGTGGAAAAGAAAAGCCTTGCCATTAACAACAATTAAATTAATGTGCTATCTATCTTACTCTTTCTAGTAAACAGAAAAAAATGGAAAAATCAACTAACTGTAAGGCCTTATAAACACACAGCAGAGCCGTGTGCATGGAGCCTGTACAGAGACTTATCAGTATTTTGGCTGATCAGTTCTACACTTTTCCTGCGTCACTGGAGGGGATTTCCCAAGCTCTAGCGGGCCCCTAAAACATTCTCTGCACAGATTTTTCTTCTGCACATGTGCAGAAGATTTTGAAGGATCCGTTAAGCTGAATGAATGACAGCTAAAAACCGAAGACATTCTGTTTGGATACGTCATCCACTGACTACCATGTTAGAAAAAGCTGAAAGGTCCGTTCCATCATTTTTCCTTTTCTTTTGACTGAAAAAATAGCGTTGAAGTCTGTTGAATTGATTCCTCAAAAAAAATTAGCCCCTTAGGGGATCGGAAAAAAAATTAAGCAAACTGTGCTTAAAAAACAAGCAATGAAAGTATTTTGTTCAGAACCTCAACCTCACCTACTTGACTTTTGCAACGCCATTCTAAATTGCTCTAGTTTCCCTAAACAGTCACTAGAAGCCCACGTTACTTTGATACATAAGGAAGGTAAGGACCCAGTACTATGCAACAACTATCGACCTATCTCCCTGTTGAACTCGGACCTAAAAAAATTTGCAAAGCTCTTGGCTAACCGTTTAAGTCCAATACTGGATTCTTTAATTGCTCCAGAACAAGTAGCTTTTATTCAAGGTAGAGAGGGGAAGGACAACTCCATATGTCTCCTGCACTTGTTACAACTAGCTAGGGAGAAACGCCTCCCACTGGTTCTACTGGGTACAGATGCGGAGAAGGCCTTCGACAGGGTAGACTGGACATCCATGGAACAAACACTAAACCGATTTAACATTCCTAGTGTATTAACTCAAGCAATTCTTCAAATGTACACCCAACCGACTGCTAGAATACGTATTAACGGTACAATATCACTATACTTCCAAATACTAAACAGAACCAGACAGGGTTGTCCTCTATCTCCATTGTTATTTGTCCTAGTAATGGAGACGTCAATACAAAGAATCAGGCAACATCCTGACATAAAACGCATTACGACACAAAGCACTAAACACGAAACAGCAGTTACCACTTACTTGTCATTATGTCCGATATTGTCACAGAATTCCCAGCAGTGCTGGGAATTCCAATTTTAGCATCCTCTCCAACTTGAAAAATTAATACTGAAAAATCTAAAGCGCTGGGAATAAACATCTCTAACACGACCATTCACTACCTAGAAATACAGTATCCATTCAAATGGCCCCTCAACAGTATCACATATCTAGGTATAAGACTATGTAAACACTGGCAGGACCATTACACTGTAACCTATAATCCACTTTTATCAACTACTAAGTCCGTCATAACCTCCTGGTTAGCTCCATTTATTTCCTGGATGGGTAGAAAGAATTTAAGCAAAGGACTGATCCTACCTAAATTCAACTACCTATTTCAAATGGTGCCTATCACTATACCACAATCTTATTTCACGAAATTACGCTCATTGCTTTTTCATTATATTTGGAATGACAAGCATTCCAAGATTAGTGCATCAACATTATCCCTTCCCAAAACTTTGGGAGGAATTGGAGCTCCCGATTTTAGGAGCTATTACCACACAGCTTCCATTTCCAAAACAGTAGACTGGTTTCGGAACCCCGATAATAAATTATGGATTTCAGTTGAGGAATATCTAGCCCCTGTACCTGAGATCAATCTTACTTGCACACATAGATAGCCTGAATAGGTTCCCTATTGATAGATGGAACGTTAATGTTTTACAAAGATTGATCAAAAAACCCTAACCTCCCGGAATTACACCTATTACACTACACGTCTCTAAAGAAAGCAATCTCCCCCTACATTAGAAGTGGCTCCTTAGATAGAACTATGACCATTTTTGAAAACCTCCTCGGGCAAATTAAATATCCTCAATAGATTATCTCTCAGATATATCAACAGATAATTACTAGAGAAGTACCGCTGAGAAGGTTTTACATAATACTCTGGGAAAAAGATCTATCATTAACTCTGACTACAGAAGACATCATTATACTTTACAGCGGTTCCCATGGCCCATCACAATATATTAAGATACAAGGAAACTCTTATAAAATTATATCGAGATGGTATACCACACCTGGCAAAACACATTTATGGTATCCATCCATCCTAGACAATTGCTGGAGATGTGAGATAGAAACAGGCTCATATATACACATTTAGTGGTCTTGTCCAAGGATTCGGAACTACTGGGACTCTGTATTAGACCATATTAAAACTATCTGCAGTATCTCAGACCAAATTCGATTTGAAAACCTTTGAAAACATTCCGCACCTCGACACAATTTTAAAATGTGGCCTCAGATACCCAGTAGTTTCCTTATCTTAAAAGTACCACAGTCCCTTCAACATGTTCTTATAGACGTAACTTGACAAACAGAATTTTACACCCCATGTATCACCTCCTAACTACCTCTCCTACTCCCTCCCCCTTTGCTAATGTACTCCCCACATATGTTTTTTTATTTTTTTTATTTATTGCATGTATATTACTTAATAATACATCAGAATTATTCTGTAGTCTTTTTATTGCAGGAATGTTTGAATGTTACTCCACAATTTAAAACTGTTATCTGCATGTACCTATGTGTGATGGCAGGAAGGAGGTGAAGGGAAAGTGAGCCCTAATCTACCCACCGCCCTGTCCCTGCCTACTTGCAACGACCCGCCCTAGGCGACGAGGTACAACTGGGCGGCGGTCCCTACGCTGTCTAAGTGCACAGGAAAACAAACAGGGAACACGCAAGGGAAGGGGCAGTAGCCACGGAACGCCACGAGGAAATGGAGCGGCGAACGAACAGTCAGGACCAGGACGAAGTGAGTAACCCGAGCGGGCACGGAGACAGAAGCAAGCCAGGGGCAAAGCAAAGCAAAGCAAGTCAAGTCAAGGAGAACTGCAGCAAGGCAGAAGCACGGCAGAAGCAGGCTGGAGCAAGCAGCAGTGGGGCCAGGAATCCAAAAGAATAACAAGCAATGAGGAAGAGAAAACTGCAGGTATAAATGGACAGGGGGCGGAGCTAACTCTGACTGACCAGGCCGCGATAGGCTCTCCCACTCCTGAGCCTGCCACCCTGATTGGTGGGAGCCGGTGTCAGTCTAAGAGGTCTGGCCTCAGGTGTCGACTGATTAACCCTGGGAATCTCCACAGACGTAGTGCCTGGCAGATCCTTTACAGTACTCCCCCTTTTATGAGGGGCCACCGGACCCTTACTAAGAGGACCCGGTTTAGTGGGGAAGAGAAGGTGGAACCTCCTGACCAATACCCCAGCGTGAACATCTCGAGCAGGTACCCAAGTCCTCTCCTCCGGCCCGTATCCTCTCCAATGGACCAGGTACTGGAGGGAGCCCTGGATCATCCTACTGTCCACAATCTTGGCCACCTCGAATTCCACCCCCTCAGGGGTGAGAACGGGAACAGGAGGTTTCCTAGAGGGGGACCAGGACGGGGAGCAGCGTTTAAGGAGGGAAGCATGAAAGACGTCGTGTATGCGGAAGGATGGGGGCAGCTCCAGACGGAAGGATACAGGGTTGAGGACTTCAATGACCTTGTAAGGCCCAATAAATCGGGGAGCAAACTTCCTGGACGGGACCTTAAGGCGCAAGTTCCTGGACGACAACCAGACCAAATCCCCGACGACAAACCGGGGGTTAGCAGAACGTCTACTATCCGCCTGAATCTTTTGTGCGCTCTGGGACGCCTCTAGGTTCTTCTGAACCTGGGCCCAGACAGTGCACAGTTCCCGATGAACATCCTCTACCTCAGGATTATTGGAACAACCAGGGGAGACGGAGGAGAACCTTGGGTTAAACCCGAAATTACAGAAAAACGGGGAGACCCCTGACGAGTTACTGACCCGGTTATTCAGGGAAAATTCAGCAAGGGGAAGGAATGAGACCCAATCGAATTGACAGTCAGAGATGAAACACCTTAAATATTGTTCCAGGGATTGGTTGGTCCTTTCCGTTTGGCCGTTAGTTTCGGGATGGAAGGCGGAGGAGAAGGACAGATCAATCTCCAACTTTTTACAAAAGGCTCTCCAAAATAAGGAAACAAATTGTACCCCTCTGTCCGAAACGATATTGACTGGGGCCCCATGGAGACGCAGGATGTGTTTCACAAACAAAGAAGCTAACGTCTTGGCGTTAGGTAGCTTCTTAAGGGGCACAAAGTGGCACATCTTGCTGAAGCGGTCGACTACCACCCACACCACCGACTTGCCCTGAGATGGAGGCAAATCGGTGATAAAATCCATGGAGATATGGGTCCAAGGTCTCTGGGGAATGGGCAAGGGACGTAGTAGGCCCGCAGGTCGGGACCTAGGGGTTTTGGACCTAGCGCAAACCTCACAAGCGGCGACGTAAGCCCTAACATCTTTAGGCAACCCAGGCCACCAATAGTTTCTGGTAATGAGGTGTTTGGTGCCCAAGATGCCAGGATGACCAGATAGAGCGGAGTCATGGTTTTCCCTGAGTACCCTCAGCCGGTATTGCAGGGGAACAAACAGTTTGTCCCCAGGGACGTTCCCGGGAGCTGCACCCTGATCAGCCGCGATATCAGAAGCTAAATCAGAATCCGTGGCAGAGACGATTATACCAGGGGGTAAAATACAAGCGGGATCCTTCTCGGAAGGAGGATTGGCCATGAAACTACGTGACAGAGCATCAGCCTTAATATTCTTGGACCCAGCCCTATAGGTAACCAAGAAATTAAATCTGGTAAAGAATAGTGCCCACCGAGCTTGTCTAGGATTAAGCCTCCGGGCCGATTCTAGGAAAACCAGATTCTTGTGATCCGTAAGGACCGTTACCTGGTGTCTGGCCCCCTCCAGGAAGTGCCGCCACTCCTCAAAAGCCCATTTAATGGCTAGAAGTTCGCGGTTGCCAATATCATAGTTACTCTCCGTGGGCGAAAACTTCCTAGAGAAGTAAGCACAGGGGCGGAGATGGGTGAGGGAGCTGGTACCCTGGGACAAGACGGCCCCCACTCCCACCTCGGAAGCGTCAACCTCCACAATAAATGGCTCCTCTTGGTTGGGCTGAATCAGCACGGGGGCCGAGATAAAGCACTTCTTGAGAGTCTCAAAGGCCTGGACGGCCTCAGGGGGCCAATGGAGGACATCAGCACCCTTGCGGGTAAGGTCCGTAAGAGGCTTAGCGACGACCGAGAAGTTGGCAATAAATCTCCTGTAATAGTTGGCGAACCCTAAAAAACACTGTAACGCCTTAAGGGAGGCAGGTTGGACCCATTCCGCCACAGCTTGAACCTTGGCAGGGTCCATGCGGAATTCATGAGGAGTGAGGATTTGCCCTAAAAATGGTATCTCCTGTACCCCAAAGACACATTTTTCAGTCTTAGCAAACAGATTATTCTCCCGAAGGACCTGGAGCACCTTCCTGACATGCTCCACGTGAGAGGACCAGTCCTTGGAAAACACCAGTATGTCATCAAGGTACACAACAAGAAAATTACCCAGGTACTCTCTCAGGATTTCATTAATAAAATTCTGGAAGACAGCAGGGGCGTTACACAACCCAAAGGGCATGACCAGGTATTCGAAATGACCCTCGGGTGTGTTGAACGCAGTTTTCCACTCATCCCCCTCTTTGATGCGGATAAGGTTATATGCCCCCCGTAGATCGAACTTAGAAAACCATTGGGCTCCCTGAACCTGATTAAAAAGATCCGGAATCAAAGGAAGTGGGTACTGGTTCCTTACAGTGACCTTATTCAGGTTACGATAATCAATGCACGGCCTAAGACCACCATCCTTCTTCCCCACGAAGAAGAAGCCAGCACCTACAGGAGAAGTCGAGGGGCGAATGAAACCCTTGGCCAGGCATTCCTGGATATACACCCTCATGGCTTCACGTTCAGGACATGAAAGATTAAATATCCTACCTTTAGGAAGCTTGGCACCAGGCACCAAATCGATAGCGCAATCGTAATCTCTATGGGGGGGCAACACCTCGGAGGCCTCCTTAGAAAACACATCGGCGAAGTCCTGAACGAACTCAGGAAGCGTGTTTACCTCCTCCCGGGGAGAAATAGAGTTAACAGAAAGACATGACATAAGACATTCATTACCCCATTTGGTGAGATCCCCAGTATTCCAATCAAACGTGGGATTATGCAACTGCAACCAGGGAAGGCCTAAAACCAGATCAGACGATAATCCCTGCATTACCAGTACAGAGCACTGCTCCAAATGCATGGAGCCAACCAGGAGTTCAAAAACAGGAGTATGCTGAGTAAAATAACCATTAGCAAGGGGAGTAGAGTCGATTCCTACTACAGGGATAGGATAAGGTAAATCAATACAAGGCATCTTTAGAGACATAGCAAATTCCACAGACATGATATTAGCAGATGAGCCAGAATCCACGAAAGCACTGCCCGTGGCAGACCGGCCAGCAAACGAGACCTGAAAGGGAAGCAAAATTTTATTGCGTTTCACATTAACGGGAAATACCTGTGCGCCCAAGTGACCTCCCCGATGATCACTTAGGCGCGGAAGTTTTCCGGCTTCTTATTCTTGCGCCTGGGACAGGTGTTCAGTAGATGCTTGTCGTCCCCACAGTAGAAGCAGAGACCATTCATTCTGCGAAACTCCCTACGTTGTCGAGGGGACATGGAGGCCCCGAGTTGCATAGGTACCTCCGAGTCCTCCGTGGAGGGGCGAGGAGGCGGGACCTCGGGGGGGATCGCAGAAAAGTCAGAGGGGAGCACACTGAAGCGTTCTAGCTGACGTTCCCTGAGACGTCGGTCAAGTCGTACTGCTAGGGCCATAACCTGGTCAAGAGAGTCAGACGAGGGGTAGCTAACCAGCAGATCCTTCAGGGCGTCAGATAATCCTAACCTAAACTGGCACCTTAGGGCCGGATCGTTCCACTGAGAAGCTACGCACCACTTCCTAAAATCAGAACAGTATTCCTCAACCGGTCTCCTACCCTGACGTAAGGTCACCAACTGACTCTCGGCTAAAGCAGTCCTGTCAGTCTCGTCGTAAATGAGTCCGAGGGCAGAGAAAAAACGATCAACAGAGGAAAGTTCAGGGGCGTCAGGAGCCAAGGAGAAGGCCCACTCTTGGGGCCCTTCCTGGAGTCGGGATATGATGATACCCACCCGCTGGTTCTCGGAACCTGAGGAGTGGGGCTTAAGGCGGAAATATAGTCTGCAACTCTCCCGGAAGGAGAGAAACGTCTTACGGTCCCCTGAAAACCGGTCAGGTAACTTGAGGTCGGGTTCTAGAGGTGAGGTGGTGCGCCCAACCCTTTGGGCCAGGGCCTGGACCTGTAGGGAGAGGCCCTGCATCTGCTGGGTCAGGGTCTCAAGGGGGTCCATGATAGCGACAGCGTAGGAGAAATGGTAGACTAGGTAAGGGCTTGTTATTCTGTGATGGCAGGAAGGAGGTGAAGGGAAAGTGAGCCCTAATCTACCCACCGCCCTGTCCCTGCCTACTTGCAACGACCCGCCCTAGGCGACGAGGTACAACTGGGCGGCGGTCCCTACGCTGTCTAAGTGCACAGGAAAACAAACAGGGAACACGCAAGGGAAGGGGCAGTAGCCACGGAACGCCACGAGGAAACGGAGCGGCGAACGAACAGTCAGGACCAGGACGAAGTGAGTAACCCGAGCGGGCACGGAGACAGAAGCAAGCCAGGGGCAAAGCAAAGCAAGTCAAGTCAAGTCAAGGAGAACTGCAGCAAGGCAGAAGCACGGCAGAAGCAGGCTGGAGCAAGCAGCAGTGGGGCCAGGAATCCAAAAGAATAACAAGCAATGAGGAAGAGAAAACTGCAGGTATAAATGGACAGGGGGCGGAGCTAACTCTGACTGACCAGGCCGCGATAGGCTCTCCCACTCCTGAGCCTGCCACCCTGATTGGTGGGAGCCGGTGTCAGTCTAAGAGGTCTGGCCTCAGGTGTCGACTGATTAACCCTGGGAATCTCCACAGACGTAGTGCCTGGCAGATCCTTTACACTATGTTGATCTATACTGTATTGACATTCTGTATATGTACTTGTACATCTTGTTATACAAATATCAACAAGAAAAACAATAAAAACAAAATTTAAAAGAAAAAACACCCTTTGAACGCAATGGGTGTTTTAATTTAAGCTTTTATTTCCGTTTTCCGGTTCTGTTGACTGAACAGAAAGCGGAAATCACACTCCAGATGTGAACCCAACCTAAGCAGCTAAAAACTCCAGCGATCCCTTACATTTAAAGAGAATCTGTCATCATACGAGTATGGGTACAGGTCCGTGGCACAAAACATTAATAAAATGCATTAACAACAAACAATTTTTTTTTTTAAAAGTGGTCAAATGTATATAAAAATGTAGAACCTAGAAAAGTAAATATTTTAAAAAGTGTGGGAAACCATTTGTACACCATATTTACTTAAAATAGTAGTCCCTTTCTAACCACAATTTTATATTATACTATATACCAACATACTGTACGACAATTATGCCAGATATCCAGAAATCCTGTTTTGATAGTTTTTATATGTTAGCCGAAACCAAGAGCATGTTTTGAAGAGCAGAAATGTATAAAGAAAGAACTTACAATATTATTTTTTGGATTCAATCTTGGTTTTAGGTTAAAAAAAAAAAAGACGCACCAAAAACTTTATTAATACTGTGGTCTGTAAAAAAGGCATTAAAACAGTATAAAAAACTCTCTCTATATATAAATTATTAATTTAATCCATACAATAAACACTGTAAAATAAACAAAACAGTAAAGAGTATTGCCTCGTACAAGGATCTGCAAGACAAAACATCAAAACAAAACAGTTGACTGGACTGTCTCGGACCAGTTAACTTATTTACAATAGCATATATTCTCAGTCCATAGACTGCATAAGGGGCACTTGGTTCAACCGCCTTACAAAATCCCACTTAGGCTTCGTTCACATCTGCTTTGAAGGCTACGTTAGGGGCCTCGGTCGCAGACCTAACAGGGTTTAACAGAGATTACTGGCAGCATGCTGCGCTATTGTATCCGGTGAAATCATGGACACCCCGACGGAACGCTGATGGAACCTATTAAAGTCATTGGGTTGCGTTGCTTCAGGTGTGAACCCAGTCTTAGTCAGAGATCTATAAATCTAGTATATATATCTACATATGATTTTGGAGTCACAGTGATTTTTTTGTTGCACAATCCGAATAAAAATGATTTAATGTGGATCTCCAAACTTTATAATTGGATCCTACCAATTAAATTGTTAAGCAGCTAGTAGTTACCATGGGGCAAACTAGGCTATATAGAGGACAGCACCGTTTAGGGTCAGTGCAGAAATAGAAATATGACAACTTATTTTAGTACTATATTTTTGGAAGCCAGAAAATGAAAACCATGTCATTTTAGATACCACAGGATTATCTATACCTTTCTGATACGTAGTAAGGAATGCAAAAGGGTGCACTTAGTCCAGGATAAAGCCCTAGGAGATGTCTAAATTTGGCTTTGCCATTTTGCATCATGGTTCAAGACTAAACCCCAAATCGTAGAATAAATCTATAATTTGGGAGTTTGTGCTGTACTTGTATGGGAATGTGTAGGCTTGACCCTCTTAAAATCATATTTCTGGCCTACATTTATTGTGTATGTTTGGAAAGCCACCAATAAACACGATAAACGTGTCCTTAGGGCTTCATTAGCCCAACAGAGAGACAATAGAGCATTCTTTTGGCATCCGTCAGGCTGGTATAAGTCAGTATACCTTATTTTTAATGGATGTAATGTAGTAAACTACGCTTTTCCATTCTCAGGGATACTGCCTAAAGAAAACGTATGCTGTGTGGTAAATGTTATTTTAAAATGGAAGCCTTTGGGTGACAATTGCCACTGTATGGCATCTATCACAGGTATACGTTAATTTCACATGTTGGAAAGCTCTAGTGACATCCATATATAAACAGTTATGTTACTGGATCTTCCTGCACAGGGCAGTAGGAAGCACCACCATCCTACACTAGCGCTCTGCCTTAGGACTCCCTGGGGAAGCTCCTGATGTCACTGCCCATATATTAACAGAGACACCAGGAGCTTTCCCAGGGCCGTTGTCCCTGGGCAGAGCATCAGACATTGCTCTGCCTGGGGACTCCGACCCTGGGGAGGCTCCTGATGTCTCAGTCAATGTATGGACAGTGACATCAGGAGCTTGCCCAGGGTGGAGTCCCTGGGCAGAGCATCAGGTAGTGCTCTGAGGAAGCTCGTGAAGTGTCGGTTCATATATGTACAGTGACGTCAGGAGCTTCTCCAGGACCAGAGTGCCCAGGCAAAGCATCAGAAAGCGCTCTGCACGAACACAGCGTCTTGGGGAAGCTCACTGTCCATAAATGGAAGGAGACATCAGAAACTTCACGAGGGCCGGTGCCCCCGGGCAGAGAATCACGTGTAAACAGGGATGTGCTGCAAACAATAATTAAACTATATGTGCCCGAACTATCACATTAACAATTGTTCAGGCTCATATAGTGTGGATGATTGCTCCATGTAAATGGAGCTAAACGAGCGCCAATCGACATACTATATTGTCGATCAGCGATCATTACAGGCAGAAAATCTGCCAATGTAAAAAGACCTTTAGACCTAAAAAATTATTGACAAAAAACACTTTAAAGAGGTAAAATCCTGCTAAATTGGATTATAAATTTAATTTACATTTTTTTTACTTATCATAACCAAGATAAATCCTCATAGACTTTATTTAGCAAGGTTATTTATGTCTATGTACCCATAATTACAGCTGATTCATGTGGTAATGCTTTGTTAAAGACACTTTCATTTTTTCCTGGATTAAGTCTAGACACATGCCACGTTTCACAAAAGATTCCTATTTTGCATCATCTCAGGAGATTTTCCACTTCTGACATAGTGCTGAAATTTTTATTGAAAGTCAGTCTGCAAAAGTACTTTGTTATCTATAGCAGGTATACACCTCATAAATATATTGTGCATAGACTGCAACATATAATTTATTTATTTCCATGGCCTGTTTATTGCCTGGTTTAGAAAGGTCATTGATACCAACAACTAATTTACACAGACCCTACTATCAGTTAAGTATTACACTAACATACTTCATAGTTAATCTAAACTGTAATGTATCATATAGTAGGGAAGCTTACTAACCATGTGTTTGCTCTGACACTATTACTATGTGGGAGCACTGAAGGAGCACTTTGACTGTGTTGGGGCTTATTTAGGAAACACTATTACTATGTGGGGCACTAAAAGGGCGCCTGTGCTGTGTTTGTGTTTACTTGTGGGGCAGAATTAATTTCCGGGAGCACTAAAGGGACACTTTAACTGTGTTAGGCCTTGCTTAATTATGGGACACTTTGTATGCGGAAGCAGTGGCAATAAAGATGCATATTTACTATGTTTTGACTTCCCCAGGGTGCAGTATTACTACGTGGGGAGCACTAAAGTGGCCCTTTTACTGTGTTGAGCTTACTTAGGGGGCACTATTACTTTGTGGGGCACCAAAGGAGCGCTTTTACTGTGCTGGGGCTTACTTAGGGAGCATTATGACCTTATGGGGCACTATAACTGTGTGCAGGGCCCAGAGGGGGCACTTTTACTAAGTAGGGGCACTAAGTGGGCTGTTTTACTTAGCAGGGGCACTATTACGGTATGAAGGGCACTTAAGGGGGTCTTTTACTAAGAAGGCTCACTATCTGTTTGGCACTACTAAGTTTGGGGTAAATATTGTTATGATGTCATTATTATTGAATTACAGTATATAAGGGAAATTTAAGATACAGCAAGCACAGTAATATGGGCACATGGGGTAGCAGCAGGCACAGTAATGATGAAAGCACCAGGATTTTACTGTTAATGGTGCTGCAGGATGGAACGTTTGTGTAGAGGGCGGGGAATACGTGGAGAGGCTGCTGGAAAATTGAGGAACCAAAAAGGTCTGGGTAGCAAACTCTGCAGAGATGAGTCATGCTCAGGAAAAGTCAACATGGTGGTCTTGGCAAAATGGAGAAAAAAATGGAAAGTGAACGACTACAGTAACCTCTGATCCACTGGATTTAAATGCACCGTATTCACTGTATGGTAACCATTGCATAGTGGTATTTCATGGTAATTGTATAACTATTTTATTTAGACGTACTACTGCA
The DNA here is from genome assembly GCF_050947455.1 of Rhinoderma darwinii. Classification (NCBI taxonomy): domain Eukaryota; kingdom Metazoa; phylum Chordata; class Amphibia; order Anura; family Rhinodermatidae; genus Rhinoderma; species Rhinoderma darwinii. The sequence continues at coordinate 145,429,594 of NC_134689.1, forward strand.
GCGTCCATGGCTGCGAACCGTCGGGTTTACACATTCCCAGCCGCAGCCATGGATCTTCCCAGGAGACGCCAGCGCTCACTTCCACTCCAGTCTGCTGTGTCCCGTCTTGCAAATGGTCCCTTAGTGTTTTCCCCTTCCTGTTGTTACCCGTGCCCTGCTACCTGTATCCTGTATCCCGTGCCGTGTTCTTGTTTCTGAGCCTATTAGTGTTGGAGTCGTGTCCTACTGCACCTGCTGTTGTTTGCCACGTCCAGTGTCGTCTGCCACGTCCAGTGTCTTCTGCCATGTCCAGTGTCATCTGCCACGTCCAGTGTCATCTGCCACCACCAGTGTCCTCTGCCACGTCCAGTGTTATCCGCCACGTCTGTTGCAACCTGCTCCACCCACTTCCATCCGTGCTGAGGCCTCGGCCACTGTATGGACTATTTCAGGTACCCTTGTGTTACGAACTGCTAGAGACTCTTGTATAGACTGTGACTAGGCCAGCTGCCTCTCCGCTATGGCGGAGCGGCCTAGTGGGTCCACATACCCTGTGATCATGACAACTACTATCATACATAGATTAGTTTTAATGACAGGGCAAGTTATTTCAGGCAGGACTGATATATCTATGGATGTGGTTTCCAGGCCCCGCAGAACTGATTTTCATTGCAAAATCATATTCAGAGACAGTTTACGACTGAACAGGTATATCTGAGCCTGTCATGTGTTATAAAAGTTGTCTTTGTTGTATATATTTTTTGGGTAGGTATGGGAGGACATATGCCTTGGGGCTATTACCCCTAAGCTTTTAGGCTCTTATCAACGCCCCTTGAAAACACAATTTATATTTGATAAATATTACTAATCAGTCATATTTTGTGGCTTATTGAGCCAAGTTATTTGGAACAAACAATTGTTGATAACACTATTACTCATCACTCATATTGAAGCAGAGTACTTGCTTAGTGTAATGTCCGTGGCTGCGGGCTGTCAGCTCCAGCCTCCCGCTGACAGCCGCAGCCACGAGTCGGCAAGCGCTGGCCCCAGCCTCCTCCTCAGGAGACGCCAGCGCTTGCATCCACTCACCTTCGCCAGAGCCCGCAGGGTGCGCTCGCACGCTCTTCCCCGCTCTTAAAGGGGCAGCGTGCGCACCGGACATCTTGAACGACCTTTGACCCGTGAGTACCCTGGGCTATAAGAGGGGTCCAGCCCCCTAGTTCGATGCCTGAGCGTTGTTAGTTATCCCAGTCTGTCTTGCAAATGGTCCCTTAGTGTTTCCCGTTCCTGTTGTTACCCGTACCTTGTTCCCCGTTCCTGTTTCCCGTGCTTTGCCCTAGTATCTAGTCGTGCCACGTCCAGAGGAATCTGCCATGTCCAGAGGAATCTGCCACGTCCGGAGGAATCCGCCACGTCCTGTGTCTTCTGCCACGTCCAGAGGAATCTGCCACATCTGGAGGAATCCGCCACGTCCTGTGTCATCTGCCACGTCCAGAGGAATCTGCAACGTCTGGAGGAATCTGCCACGTCCTGTGTCATCTGCCACGTCCGGAGGAATCCGCCACGTCCTGTGTTATCTGCCACGTCCAGAGGAATCCGCCACGTCTGGCGCAACTTGCGGCTCCTGTGTCATCCGCCACGTTTGGCGCCATCTGCTGCACCCATCTCATCTGTGCCAGAGCTGCGGCCACCATCTGGACCATTCAGGTACCCTTGTGCGGGACATTGTATTTCTGGGGTGTCCTGTTGTTTGGCCAGCTGCCTCCCCGCTGCGGCGGTACGGCCTAGTGGGTCCACTAACCCGCTTCGTGACAGTACGCTCAGGCCATGGACCCCGCTGGTCAACCTGAGACGTTGACTACACAAGCCATGCTGGCTGAGATGGAGGATCTCCAGTCACGACAAGACCAGCTCCTCCTGTCGGTGAACGCCATAGCCCATCGGCTGCTTGCTCCGTCCACAGTCATCACCGCACCCGTTCCTGCGGTTCCGCCTGCTACACTTCCTGTCTGTACCGGTACCAACCCCCTGTGTTTCTTGCCGCTACCTCCACGCTATGACGGAGATCCGAGGTCCTGCAGGGGATTTTTGAATCAGTGCCTGATCCATTTCAGACTACATGCCAGGTCCTTCTGTTCGGATGACGTCAGGATCGCCTTTATCATCTCTCTCCTTACCGGCAAAGCCCTGGCATGGGCCAATCCTCTGTGGGAACATCAGGGACCAGAGACCCGGGACTTGCAGTGCTTCTTACAGACCTTCCGCTCGATCTTTGAGGAACCTGGGAGAGTTTCTTCGGCTGCTGCATCCTTGCTGACCCTACACCAGGGAGACCTCTCCGTGGGCGAGTATGCCATTCAGTTCCGTATCCTGGCTGCTGAATTGACCTGGAACAACGAGGCTTTGGCAGGGACTGTCTTCAGGGATCAAGGACGAGCTGGCTGCTCGCGATCTGCCATCTACCCTGGACGATCTTATCCTACTCGCCTCCCGTGTCGACATGAGGATCCGGGAACGTTCCCAAGAGGTTCTCGGGGGAAGAGAACTTCCCAGGCTGGATTCTGCTGTCCCGCAATCCTCCTCAGTCGTCCCACCAGAGGACCCGATGCAGAGTAATTAAATTGTCTACCCAGGAGAGACAACGCAGACGCACTTCTGGACTTTGTTTGTATTGCGGCCATAGAGGCCATGTTGTGCGTCTGTGCCCCCAGAGGCCGGAGAGACCCCATTGCCTGGGATTGGTTGGAGAGACAACACTAGGTGGAACAGAATCTAACAGAGGATTCGCTTCCAAACTGACTAATCCTGTGACCCTGGTATCCGGCGACAGGACGCATCAAGTCTCTGCCTATCTTGACTCTGGCTCTGCTGCAAATTTCATCCAGAAAGAGCTTGTGGATCATCTTCAGCTGCCCACAGTTCCCCTGGAGACATCTTTGGCTGTGGCCTCAGTTAATGGACTGCCTCTGCCTGATCCCATTATCTCTAAAACCAAGCCATAGAGGCTCCAGGTTGGAGTACTTCACTCTGAATTTATTTCGTTCCTTGTTTTGCCCAATGCCATCAATCCTGTTCTGCTGGGCCTGCCTTGGCTTCGACTTCATGCCCCAGTCCTGGACTGGAATTCTGGAGAGGTTCTCCAATGGGGCTCCAAGTGCCATGAATGTTGTCTGTTGCAGATCCATCCTGTCAAGCCTTCTCTGCCTCAGTCGCTGTCGGGACTGCCTCCCCGATTTGCTCAGTATGCAGATGTTTTCAGCAAAAAGGAGGCTGAGACGCTGCCTCCACATCGCACCTATGACTGCCCCATTGAACTGGTTCCTACTGCCTCTCTTCCCCATGGACAGGTATATCCTCTCTTCCTGCCTGAGTCTCTATCCATGTCGGCCTATATAAAGGAGAATCTGGAGAGGGGTTTTATACGAAAATCTTCCTCCCCGGCCGGGGCTGGATTCTTCTTCGTTAAAAAGAAGGATGGATCCCTTCGTCCCTGCATTGACTACAGGGGCCTCAACCTGATCACAGTCAAGAACAAATACCCGTTGCCACTCATCTCTGAGCTATTTGATCGCATACGAGGGGCCACAATTTTTTCTAAGCTAGACCTGAGTGGGGCTTACAATCTAGTCCGGATTCGCCGGGGTGACGAATGGAAGACGGCATTTAACACCCGGGACGGGCACTACAAATTCCTGGTGATGCCCTTCGGACTGTGTAACGCTCCCGCAGTGTTTCAGGAGTTCGTTAACGACATCTTCCGAGATCTACTCTATGTCTGTGTTGTTGTTTATCTCGATGATATTTTGATTTTCTCCCCAGATCAGATGACTCATCGAAGGCATGTTCGTCAGGTTCTACTACGATTGAGGGAGAATCATTTATACGCCAAGCTGGAGAAGTGCGTCTTTGAGAAGAGTTCTCTGCCCTTCCTGGGCTACATCATCTCGGATCAAGGCCTCAAGATGGATCCTGAGAAAGTGAAGGCTGTCCTGGAGTGGCCACGTCCCCAAGGCTTAAGGGCCATACAGCGGTTCCTGGGATTCGCCAATTTCTACCGGCAGTTTATTCCTAACTTCTCTTCTCTGACGTCTCCCATCTCGACCCTTACCAAGAAGGGTGTGAACGCCAAAGTGTGGACTCCAGAGGCGGAGTCTGCATTTAATAGCCTGAAGAGTGCCTTCACTTCAGCCTCGATTCTCCATCATCCTGACGTATCTCGGCAGTTCTCACTGGAAGTGGACGCTTCCTCTGTCGGTGCAGGTGCACTTCTGTTCTAGAGGAGCTCCAAAGGAAAGGCAGTAGTATGTGGCTACTACTCTAGACTGTTTTCTTCTGCTGAGCGCAATTACTCCATTGGAGATCGGGAGCTGCTGGCCATCAAATTGGCTCTGGAGGAGTGGAGACATCTTCTGGAGGGCGCTGCTCACCCCATCCTGATCTTCACCGACCACAAGAACCTCACTTACCTTCAGTCCGCTCAAAGACTTAATCCTCGTCAAGCCAGGTGGTCGCTGTTCTTCACCCGTTTTCTGTTTGCGCTCCACTACCGTCCCGTGGAAGGGAATGTGAGGGCCGATGCCCTGTCAGATCGTTTGAGACGGAAGACACGGTGGAGTCCCTCCAGACCATCATAGACCCGTCCTGCATCTTCACTGCTAATCCTCTGCAGGTTAGAGACATCCCTCCTGGGAGGACATTTGTTCGGTTGGCGGACAGGAGTAGAATTCTCCGCTGGGGACATAGTTCTAAACTTGCTGGGCACGCCGGTGTCCGTAAAACCCGAGACCTAATTGCTCGTCACTTTTGGTGGTCCACGCTACCTAAGGATGTTCTGAACTTTGTCTCTGCTTGCACGGTGTGTGCCTCTAACAAAGTGACTCACTCCAAGCCTGCCGGCCTGCTTCAACCTCTGCCTGTACCCAATGCTCCCTGGCAGCACATTGCGATGGACTTCGTCACAGACCTTCCCCGCTCAGCAGGATGTAACACTGTCGGGGTGGTGGTGGACCGCTTCTCTAAGATGGCTAATTTTATCCCGCTGACCGGCCTACCTTCTGCTCCTCGTCTGGCAAGTCTCTTCATTCAGCACATCTTCCGCTTGCATGGCTTGCCTCTTCACATTGTGTCCGACCGGGGGGTTCAGTTTACCTCTAAGTTCTGGAGAGCCCTCTGTAAACTCCTGGATGTGAGATTGGACTTTTCCTCTGCCTATCACCCCCAATCCAATGGGCAAGTTGAGAGGATCAACCAGATCATGGAAAATTATCTCCGCCATTTCATCTCTTCACAGCACGATAACTGTGTACAGCTTCTACCATGGGCCAAATTTTCTTACAACAACCACAAGTGAGCCCACCACTTCCACTCCGTTTCACATCGTGTACAGTCAACATCCCAGAGTCCCTCTCCCTGTGTCGACTTCATCTCAGGTTCCCGCTGCTGACTCTGCATATGGGGACTTCCTGCAAATCTGGCAACAGACCCGGTCCTCTATTTTGCTGGCAGTAGATTGCATGAAGCGAAAGGCAGATATTAAGAGAAAAGAGCCGCCTCAGTATCTTCCGGGGACTAAAGTCTGGCTGTCCTCTCGGAACATTCGCTTGAAGGTGCCCTCATACAAATTCGCTCCCAGGTTCCTTGGACCATTCGAGGTCCTGCAGCAGATCAACCCTGTCGCCTACAAGCTTCGGCTGCCTCCTACCCTCAGGATTCGCAACTCCTTCCACGTCTCCCTCCTGAAGCCTGTGATCCTAAACCGCTATTCCAAGACTCCCAGCCCTGCGGTTGCTCCCAGCGGCTCCTCGGACATCTTTGAGGTAAAGGAGATCTTGGACACCAAGAGAGTGAGAGGAAAGACCTTGTATTTGGTGGATTGGAGGGGGTTTGGTCCCGAAGAGAGGTCCTGGGAGCCAGAGGAGAACCTCAATGCCCCTACTCTTCTAAAGAAGTTTCTCTCTCGCTCCGGTCCCAAGAAGAGGGGGCGTAAGAGGGGGGATACTGTAATGTCCATGGCTGCGGGCTGTCAGCTCCAGCCTCCCGCTGACAGCTGCAGCCTCGAGTCGGCAAGCGCTTGCCCCAGCCTCCTCCTCAGGAGACGCCAGCGCTTGCATCCACTCACCTTCGCCGGAGCCCGCAGGGTGCGCGCACACGCTCATCCCCGCTCTTAAAGGGGCAGCGGCGCACCGGACATCTTGAACGACCTTTGACCCGTGAGTACCCTGGGCTATAAGAGGGGTCCAGACCCCTAGTTCGATGCCTGAGCATTGTTAGTTTTCCCAGTCTGTCTTGCAAATGGTCCCTTAGTGTTTCCCGTTCCTGTTGTTACCCGTACCTTGTTCCCCGTTCCTGTTTCCCGTGCTTTGCCCTAGTATCTAGTCGTGCCACGTCCAGAGGAATCTGCCACGTCCAGAGGAATCTGCCACGTCCGGAGGAATCCGCCACGTCCTGTGTCATCTGCCACGTCCAGAGGAATCTGCCATGTCTGGAGGAATCAGCCACGTCCTGTGTCATCTGCCACGTCCAGAGGAATCTGCCATGTCTGGAGGAATCTGCCACGTCCTGTGTCATCTGCCACGTCCGGAGGAATCCGCCACATCCTGTGTTATCTGCCACGTCCGGAGGAATCCGCCACGTCTGGCGCAACTTGTGGCTCCTGTGTCATCCGCCACATTTGGCGCCATCTGCTGCACCCATCTCATCTGTGCCAGAGCTGCGGCCACCATCTGGACTATTCAGGTACCCTTGTGCGGGACATTGTATTTCTGGGGTGTCCTGTTGTTTGGCCAGCTGCCTCCCCGCTGCGGCGGTACGGCCTAGTGGGTCCACTAACCTCGTGACACTTAGTACTTGGATGTGTAGCTGGAACATAAAATGTTTTTATAGTAATGTATAGTGACAGTAACAAGCAGCGTATAAGGGATGCAGTACCTTAACATGTCCCTACGTGCATAACAGCACCCTTTATTTGCATAACCACACCTACAAACCGGACATCTCCTCTGTTTAGTACCTCTTCAGACATACGAGCCCTTATACTTTTTTTTTAGGAAGACATTCCTGCTGGTCACTTGAGAATTAGACAATTTGCCTTTAATATATTGTATAGTTTGAAGTGACATTTATGTACCTTTGTGATCTCAATGGATTAAATAAATGAATTATGCTATGCAAATAATGTTTATATATATTTATTTTTTTTGGGTACATTTTCCCGCACACAGCCCACTGGGGGCACCCAAATGGGCAGGTGAATTAAATTCCATGGTGTCCAGTGGGAAAGAGGGAGGTAGGTGTGTGTTTATTTATTTCTTATGCCCATTAACCCAGAGGCGAAGCTAGTTTCTCCAGCACCCGGGGCAAAGATTCAGTTTGGCGCCCCCCCCCCCCAACATCTCCTTCCCCCTCGCCGTGTTTGTTTTCTCTACCAATCGACGTGTCATTGCTTTTTATGTAACACATTTGTACATCTTACAAGCAATATGGTTCTATACACAACACCAGAACCAAGCTCAGTACATAAATACAGCACCAGCACAAATACAGCTCAATTTAGTGCAACCCCTGCTGTATAGGTGTGTACGGCGTAAAACTACAGCTCCCAGCATGGCCCGAACAATGGTAAGGATATGCTGGGAGATGCTGTTTCACAAAAATAAATCCTATCATAATCATCTCACTGCAGATCATACAGTAACTACATTACTGATTAGAGGCAGAATAAACATTGACATTAAGTGACTCACCGGTGACGTCTCAGATTCTAGTTATTTTTCTCCATCCGGTCCAGACCTCTATGGTAACTTCTCCCGGTCCATTTATGCAGTTTGCCGCTCACATGTCTTCAGCCTCTCACTTTACCAACATTTCTGCACCTATAAATAAATATAAAGTTCTCATTATACCACACACTACACCCCTAAATATAATAGTGCCATACACTGCACCTCTAATTATAATAGCACCATACACCGTGTCCCACACACACGGTGCCCCCTGTAGATAGTGCCTGCCATAGAGCCCCCTGTAGATAGTGCCCCCATATAGCCCACCCCTGTATATAGTGTCCCACAAATAACTCCCCCTATAGTGCTCTACAGATAGCCCACCCCTGTATATAGCCCCCTGTAGATATAGCCCAGCCCTGTATATAGTGCTCCACGTATAGCCCAACCCTGTATATAGCCCCCTGTAGATATAGCCTACCCCTGTATATAGTGCTCCACAGATAGCCCAACCATGTATGTAGCCCCCCTGTAGACATAGCCCACCCCTGTATATAGCCTCCCTGTAGATATCGCCCACCCCTGTACATAGTGCTCTACAGATAACCCACCCCTGTATATAGCCCCCCTGTAGATATAGCCCACCCCTGTATATAGTGCTCCACAGATAGCCCAACCATGTATGTATCCCCCCTGTAGATATAGCCCACCCCTGTATATAATGCTCCACATATAGTCCACCCCTGTATATAGTGCTCCACATATAGCCCACCACTGTATATAGCCCCCCTGTACATATAGCCCACCCCTGTATATAGCCCCCCTGTACATATAGTCCACCCCTGTATATAGTGCTCCACTAGATAGTCCACCTCTGTATATAGTGCTCCACAGATAGCCCACCCCTGTATATAGTGCTCCACATATAACCCACCCCTGTATATAGCCCCCCTGTACATAAGGTCCACCCCTGTATATAGTGCTCCACTAGATAGTCCACCCCTGTATATAGTGCTCCACAGATAGCCCACCCCTGTATATACTATATACAGGGGTGGGCTTTCTGTGGAGCACTATATACAGGGGTTGACTATATGTACAAGGGGGCTATATACAGGGGTGGGCTTTCTGTGGAGCACTATAGGGGGAGCTATTTGTGGGATACTATATACAGGGGGACTATATCTACAGGGGGGCTATATCTACAGGGGGACTATATCTACAGGGGGGCTATATCTACAGGGGGACTATATCTACAGGGGGACTATATCTACAGGGGGGCTATATCTACAGGGGGCTATATCTACAGGGGGACTATATCTACAGGGGGGCTATATCTCCAGGGGGGGCTACATACAGGGGTGGGCTATATACAGGGGTGGGCTATATACAGGGGTGGACTATATCTACAGGGGGACTATATCTACAGGGGTGGGCTATCTACAGGGGTGGGCTATCTACAGGGGTGGGCTATATACAGGGGTGGGCTATATACAGGGGGGGACTATATCTACAAGGGGGCTATATCTACAGGGGTGGGCTATATCTACAGGGGTGGGCTATATCTACAGGGGTGGGCTATATCTATAGGGGTGGGCTATATCTACAGGGGTGGGCTATATCTATAGGGGGGCTATATACTATATAGCCCCCCCTGTAGCTATAGCCCACCCCTGTATATGGTGCTCCATAGATAGCCTACCCCAATATATAGCCCCCCCCCTGTAGATAGACACCCCCCGTAGATAAAGCCCCCCGCGTGTAGATAAAGTCCCCCTTGTAGATGAAGCCCCCCCCCGTAGATAAAGTCCCCCCGTAGACAAAGTCGTCCCCCCTGTAGATACAGCAGCACACTTTCATTACAATTTAAAAAAAAACAAAAAACAATTCAAACTCACCTTAATCCCGCTCCCATGCCATCCGGCAGCCATGGAGACCTGCTCTCTTCTGCGCAGGTCTCCTGGGGGTTGAACGCAGCGTCTATGAAAGGCGCTGATTGGCTGAGCAGGATGACTTTCCCTGTCAATCAGCGCCTTTCATCGACGGAAGCGTCACTGGTACAAAAGGTACGAGTCGCTTCATTCATGGAAAGGCGCTGAATGGCCGGGCACGGAACGTGTCCGATCATTCATTGCTTCTAATTATACCTGTGTCCTTGCGACACAAGTACAATTATAGTGCAGGAGGAGGTGGCGCTGGCGCCCCCTCTAAACTGCGCCCGGGGCACAAGCCCCGCCTGCCCCCACCCAGCTACGCCCCTGATTAACCCCTTAATGACCAGCCTATTTTAGACCTTAATGACCAAGCTATTTTTTAAGTTTTAGAGCTATAACTTTTTTATTTTTGCGTCTACATAGCTGTATAAGGTCTTGTTTTTTGTGGGACAAGTTGTATTTTTTAATAGCACCATTTTGAGGTACATATTATTTATTGATTAATTTTTATTAGGGTGGAATAGAAAAAAATCTGAAATTTTGGCACTCTTTTTTGCGTCCTAAATCTACGCTGTTTACCGTGTGGTATAAATAACACAATAACTTTATTCAGCGGGTTGTTACGATTGCAACGATACCAAATTTGTATAGATTTTGTATGTTTTACTACTTTTACACAGTAAAAACGTTCTTTTTTCAAAATTATTTGGTTTGTGTCTCCATATTTGAAGAGTCGTAACGTTTTTATTTTTTCACGATGCAGTTGTATGAGGGCTTTTTTTTTTTGCGGGAAGACATGTAGTTTTTATTAGTACCATTTTGGAGTAGATGCGACTTTTTAATCACTTTTTAATCACATTTTTTTTAAGTCAGGATTCACAGAAAACAGCAATATTTCCGTGGTTTTTTAATTACATTTTTTACGGCGTTCACCGTGCGGGTTAAGTAATGTAATAGCTTTATAGTCGGGGTCGTTACGGACGCGGCGATACCACATATGTGTAACTTTTTTACTTTATTTTGGTTTTTTTTACACTAAAACAGTTTGTAAGGGGAAAAAGTGGGTTTTTCATTTTTTTTTCACATTTTTTTTTCATTAACTTTATTAAACTTTTTTGAAAAACTTTTTTACTAGTCCCACTAGGGGACTTTAATATGTGATCATCCGATCGCTATTATAATAAACTGCAATACTTTTGTATTGCAGTGTATTACTGCCTGTCCTTTTAACACGGACAGGCATCTGCTAGGACATGCCTGCGGCATTATCTAGCAGGCATTCGCTACAGGCAGACCTGGGGACCTTTATTAGGCCCCCGGCTGCCGTTGGAGACACAGACACTCGGCGATCTTATCGCCGGGTGTCAGTGGGATGAGAGGGAGCTCCCTCCCTCTCTCCAAAAACCACTCAGATGCGGTGCACGCTATTGCGCACCGCATCTGAAGGGTTAAACGGGTGAGATCGATACTAATATCGATTTCACCTGGCAGAGCAGGGACGCCCCCAGCCTTCAGCTTAGCAGGGAGATTTGACAGCTCCCTGCTCTGTTTACTTTATTCCGATGCAGTGCCGTAAAAAGGCATATGCATCAGAATAAAGGCCGTTAGTGGCCGCCGTGAAAAGGCGTATTGGCGGTCACTAACGGGAGACACAGTCAATCTTTTTTTCCTTTTTGTTTTTCCATTGTCGCATTCCAATAGTCATAGCCTTTTTATTTTTTCCAGCGACATAGCCATATGAGGGCTTGATTTTTGTATTTTTCATCTATTTAGTCCGTGATGGAAGCCATCCGTGTGTGGTCCGTGTTTCATCCGTCATTAACGGCCGTACGACGACCAACGGAAGTATGCATGAGACCTTACTCTATTTTGAGGGTTAATACGATTGCTGTAAGACCAAATTTATGTAGTTTTGTTTAAGTTGTATTACTTTTACAAAGAAAAAACTATTTATTTAAAAAATATATATATTTTATGTTGCCATATTCTGAGAGTCATGACGTTTTTATTTTTCCGTCGTTGAACCTGTGTGGTGGCTTGTCTTTTGCGGGGCAATATGAAGTTTGGGGTAGATTTGGCTTGTTTAGCCCTTTTTATGTCATTTCTTTTATGAAGTGAGGTGACAAAAAAATAGCAATGCTTGCATTGCGGAATTTCTCTTGCCTATGGCGTCAAGTGGTGGGTTAAATAATCTGATATTTTATTAGTTCAGACTTTTAGGGACACAGCAATACCAATTATGTTAACTTTTATTATTGATTACAGATTTTTTGGTGAACTTTTAGTTATTTTAATTTTTTTTTAGATTTCTAAAAATGTTTTTTAAGATTTTGATTAAAAAATAATAGATTACAGAAGGCAGACCTGGAGACTTTCAGTAGGCCTTGAGCTGCCACAACAACCGATCAGCACCCTGCAATTTTATCGCTGGGGCGATCAATCGTTGGACAGACGGAGCCCCTCCCTCTGTCTAGCCGCTCAGATGCTGCCTACGCTATTGACCGAAGCATCTGACGGCTTAATTCGCCGGGATTGGAGATAACTCCGATGCAGGCGGGTGTCAGCTGTTTGAAGCAGCCCGCATTTGCTAATTAAGGAGCAGGCTCAGTTCCTAAGCCTGCGCCATGTTGTGATGGTGTGCATCCAACATAATAGTACATTAATCGTTGCCAGGCAGTTAAAGTGCACCTAGAAGCTAGTCAGCCAGTAGTCTGTTAGCTGCTTGCTAAAATAGACTGGAAATGTAGAAATACATTTACAACTGGGTGTTACCAGTCCCCTTGTCAATGCTGCATATCCCCACACACTCTGACACTGTCCAGTCAGTGTTGTCAGTGTCAAACTGCTTTGGGACACACCTATTAACAAGGGAATTTGTCAGTTTATTCATATATTTTCCCTAGGAATAACAGAAATAGCACAATGCAGAACTGAAAAAAAGGCACTCCAACTTTACTTTTTCATGGGGAAAGTATTTACTAAAACAGACATGTCAGGAGAGCTAACAGGTCCTCTTTAATTCTCAGCTTCAAACAATGTTTTTCTACTAGAGCTCCGGTATAACATCGTGACCATAACTAGTCCCATGTGACTTGTGACAGGAGTGTCTGTGGGCATTCCTGGCATAGTTCAGACTGCTGAATCCCCTATTTTAAAGCAAATTATTCTGATGCAGAAGTAGCAAAGAAGTCTAAGGGCATGGCCACACGTAGCGGATTTGCTCTGGAATTCCGCTGCGGACCCGTTTCTCCATTGCCCTCCACAGCTTTGTGGTTGGGTGCGTTTGCACGTTGCGGACAATTCCGCTGCGGAGCATAGGCTGCGGTGCGGAATTTGGTGTCCGCAGCATAGAATGGTTGTTGCGGACGTGTGGCGGACTGTTTGCGGACTCATTGCAGAATTTCTCCATTGACTTCAATGGAGATTTTAAGTTCCGCAATGAAGTCCGCAGATGTAATGTAGATGTTATGTGTGCTGCGGAGCGTATTGGTTTTTGTAACATGACATTTCTTCATTCTGGCTGGACCTATGTATTTCTAGGTCTACAGCCAGACTGAGGAAGTCAATGGGGCTCCCGTAATTACGGGTGACTACGTATGTGCACCCATAATTACGGGTGACTACGTGTGTGCACCCATAATTACGGGTGACTACGTGTGTGCACCCGTAATTACGGGAGCGTAGCTAGGCGACGTCAGTAAATAGTCACTGTCCAGGGTGCTGAAAGAGTTAAGCGATCGTCAGTAACTGTTTCTGCACCCTGGACAGTGACTACCGATCACAATATACAGCAACCTGTAAAAAAAATAGAAGTTCATACTTACGAGAACTCCCTGCTTCTTTCTCCAGTCCGGTTTCCCAGGATGACGTTTCAGTCTAAGTTACGGCTGCAGCCAATCACAGGCTGCAGCGGTCACATGGACTGCCGCGTCATCCAGGGAGGTCGGGCTGGATGCCGAAAGAGGGACGCGTCACCAAGACAACGGCCGGTAAGTATGACATTCGTTTACTTTCACTAGGGAAAGTGCTGTCCCTTCTCTCTATCCTGCACTGATAGAGAGAAGGGAAGTACTTTCACCTCAATACGCAGCTTACTCCGCATCAATTTATTGCCCATTTTGAACACATCCGCAACAGAATCTGCAACGCAGATTGCGGCATTGATGCGGACAGTTGCGGAAGAATTCCGCCACGTGTGGCCATGCCCTAAAAGTCACAATCTGCACCTTTTGGCCATTTTACGCCACCCTCGCCACTCTTGTTTCAGAAAAGGGTATGAGGCCACAGTGGCCCAACAAATATATTATAATTTACGCCAGAAAACTTGCGTAAGTTATAGTGGAAATCTATTCCAGCTATACTCCCCAGCTTACTCTATGGGGCGAAGCAAGGTAACCTCGCACCTTGCCCCCCCCCATTTGACTCCCCCCGCCTCCCACTGAACGGTTAAATGTAAAAAAAAGAATAGAAAAGAAAATTCTGCTCACCTTAGCACTCCTCTTCTCTCCTCCAGGTTCCTCTCAGCATGACACAGCTCATACAACGTACTGACACAGGCAGCGTCAGGACGATGTATTAGATGCAGCACTGATGACATTGAACTGCTGCTTCGCATATAAGGCCCTGATACTGCTGGGGTCAGGACCTTGTATGAGCTGTACTGGAATCATAAGGGGACCTGGAGGGAGAGAAGAGGAACGGAGAGGTGAGTATGTGTTTTCCAATGCCCTATTCAAATGAGGGCTTTTTTTTGCGGGAAGATTTGTTTTTTTTGTTTTTTATTATTGTGGGGTACATACTGTATAATACATTAATGTATTAAAAAACTTTTCGTTATATTTTTGGGGGTGGGAGAATAAAAAAACATAGCAATTCCGTCATTGTTTTTTGGGTTTCATTTTTACGGCATTCACTGTGTGGTAAAAATGACATATTAACTTATTCTGCGGGTCGTTCCAATTTATATAGTTTTTTTTTACGTTTTACTGCATTAACACGTTAAAATTAAAGAGCGACCATTTTTTTATTTTTCCATTGATGTAGCTGTATGTGTGAGCCATATTTTTTATTAGTACCTTTTTGGGGTACAAATAATTTATCTATTAACTTTTTTGTTTTTTGGGGGGTGAAAAAAAGGAATTCTACCATCGTTTCTTGCAGGTTTTTTTATACCGTACATTGTGTATTTAAATATTGTGTTAACTTTATTATATGGGTCGTTGTGATACCATATTTGTGTATTGTTTTATTTTTAACGCTTTTGATAAATAAGACCACTTTTTATGGGAAAAAAATGGTTTTATTTTATTTTTACTGTGAACACATTATTTTTTTCTAATAGAATTTATTAAAATTGTATAAATTTTGTTTAAGTCCTACTTGGGACTTCAAAATGTGATCTAATGATCGCCTATAAAATGCTTTGGTATATTCAGTGTGAAACTTACAGGTACGGCCTAAAAGGCATATATCCATGGCAAGCTTTGGGGTTTTTTGTTAGAGGGAATATCCTACCTCTGTAGTGACTTACATTCCGTGGCCGCCATTAACTGCAGCATCTAAGGGTTTAACTGTCCGAGATCAAAGGTAACTCCGATGTTGACTGTATATTATAGCTGGCAACCACTGCGGATGGCGCGGGTACAGGAGCCATGCAGTGGGTGTACCATTATGTCCTAATGCAGTCAATAGACGTAGTAGTACTCCTATTTGCGCAAATAAGTTATTGCATATGGTTGATTTGTATACTGGAAAACATTGTAGCAGCTGGGGGATTCTATTTATGCACTATCGACCAGAAATGTGGCTTTGTGTAATGGTTTACTGACCCCACCTAAATTAGTTGCCCCACCTGCTGCAAATTTCGACATACCTACAACATGAGGCCACTTTTACATTTTTATTTTAGGGCCATTTTCAGTTCCTAATATTACATACGTCCTTAACAATGAAAGGGTTAATATGTACAGTGACATCTCCTTTTCTAGTATATTTTATTTTTCATGTCCTAGAATGATTTTATGGGTTCTATGCCATTAGTTTTTTTTTCTGAGTGCATCAAAAGGCCCTGGCTTATTATTCCTGGAATTGTTCTTGGATCCAAACAAGGTTTAAGTAAGCCTGGAATGCATTGGAATAAGTTCACACAGTGAGTTAATAAATTGTTTAATCCCTGTCCCCACCTGACATCAAACTACGGTAATTCACCATGGTGGAAATAATATTGGCAAGGTTAGGACCCGGAAGTTATTAAAAAATAGTACTCCTATTGCTATTAGCAGGGCCTAATAGGATAATGTTTACAGAACAATACATTGCAATACAGAAGTTCTTAAAAAACGCTTTGAATTTATTACGTATAAATTCTAAACAATAAAAAATAAACAACAATTAGTATTACCTTGTCTGTAACGTTCCGAACTATTAAAACATGTTATTTATACCACACGGGAAACACCATAAAGAAATACATTTTAAAAAATGCAGAATTTCTGCTTTTTGGTTACCTTGCCTCCAAAAAAATTGAATAAAATGCGCACAAAAAGTTATATGTATATCAAACTATAGCTCATTCCACAATAAACAAGCTCTCACACAACTCCAATGACAGAAAAATAATAAAAGCTGCAGTTCTCAGAATGTGGCGGCACAAACAAATAAAGAAAAAAGTGTTTTTTCATTTTGTAATTTAATAGTAGTAAAAAAAAAGTAGAAAAACATTTAAAAAAACAAATAAATATTTGGTATCGTCGCAATTGTTATGACCCGCAGAATAAAGATAGCATGCCTTTATTGACCGCACAGTGAATGTAGTAAAAATAAACCCAAAAATACAATGGTGGAATTGCTGTTTTTTCCATTTCACCCCACAATTTTTTTTAAAAAGCTCTTCAATACAATATGTGGTATGATATAATATAATGCCAATTGAAACTACAACTAGTCCCACAAAAAACAAGCCTTGTGTGGACGGAGAAATAAAAAGGATACTGTTCTTGGAAGGTGGGAAAGAAAAGATAAAAATGAAAAAACTAAATTTGATCAGGTTTATATATTCAGAACTAATTCTGACTTCTGACTAGGGAAATGTATTTGCTTGATTTGTTAAGTTAACCTGCTGTGGTCTTTTAGGGCACATTCAGACGTGGCGGAATTACTGTTGACTTTCGCTGCCCACAGTCCGCAGTGGAATTCTGCAGCAGACGTTTTTTACATTTGTTTCTATACGTTTTTAGGAAACTTAGTTCAGACGTTGCGGAAAATAACTGTGCGGAAATCAGGCTGCGGTGCAGAATTTTCACTCCGCATCATGCACAGAAGAGAGAAAGCAGCGGAATGCCACTGCGGATTTCAGCATTTGCATTGCAAAGGATGAAATCTGTAGCAAGTCCGCTGTGATATCTGCAACGTCTGAATTACCTGTCAAATATGCAAATGTTGCTGCAAATTTGCAAAGAATCTGCAACAACATTTTCAGCGCAGAAATTCCGCCACGTCAGAACATGGCCTTATAGCCACTTCACGTTTATTAGATGAAGTACATTTTTTGTGTAAATGTGCAGGGTTCCATGCCCATTGTTCACTTTACTGTATTTGTGAATTCACATCCTTTGGTCTGCACAGATCTTCATAATTATGTTTTCCTGTAGTCTGTGTTATTTCACAGACTATAGACTGCTGTAGAAAGCAGGATGTTGTCCACTGATGGATACACTGGGGAAATTAATTTGACTTGCCAGCAGACCTCCATTGACAGGAGTATAGAAAAGTATCAGTCAGGTACAACATTTTCAAGTCACTGATTATCCCTAAATGTTCAGTTATGTTTCTAATTTAAAAATATAACAGCTTTAATTTTGTGTGGTTTAATCAGTCCTCCAAAACAGTGCCTTTATAAGGAGGCCATTAGTGATGGAGGCCACAAAGAGAGTTTTGAACGAGTGGCAGGATAGGCTTCTGAACCTGTGATAGTGGAGATCCTGCATCCAACTATTAACGAGTGCTTTACCAGTCAAATTTTTTTTGAGAGTGGCAAAAACAGAACCACTGCTAAAAAAAACCAAATGCATTTGATATCTTGACAACAGTTTTCAATAAGTCTATGAGAGACTACACAATGGAGCTTTTTGACCACCAGAAAAAACAAAGTTTGGTGTAAGCACACCTACTATAAAGTATGGTGTCGGTAGCATTTTGGTGTGCAGAATCATCTCTGCAGCGGTCGTGTAAATCTTATGAAGATAGAGTGTAATATTAATGCAGGGAAAAAACCTGCTGCAGTCTGCAAGAGAACTAAACACTACAAATTTAAAGCCAACATTGTCAATGTTCTGTGGGAAGACACATGTCGCAGCCCAGACTTCAATCCAAGGTCTTGACTTTGTGTTTGAGGTCATGGTCCTGTTGCAGGATGAATTTCGAACAGATCACAAGTAATGGGGGCATTGGAAATTCTAACAATTGCGACCAAAACACTCCGCAAAGAACTTCCAAAGTACCGTACTTCACTGTTGAGAGCATATCTCTTTCAGGTAACATTCTTCAGCACTTCTATAGGTAAGCAACCTCCTGTTTGAGGCAAAAAAAAACCAATAATAATATATTTGACTCATCAGTCTAAAGCACCTGTGTTTGTGCTCTGTCTCCTCTTCTTTAATATGTCAGAATCATGCAGAAGAAACTATTGGCAGCAAATGCTGCAATATTTGCAGGAGGGGACAAAGTGATTTCTGATGTATTTTACAAAAATACCTTATCTGGTAAGTGCTGCACAATATTATTTTTTAAACCTAATGGGAATTACACTTTGGTTCACATTGCTCAAACACTTTATAGGAGCTTGAACAAAAAATCCTGGTACTTTTACTGGCATAGAAAGGAAATAAATAGCCCTCTAGAAAATGTTTTTTTTCCCCCCAATGCTGGTATTTGATCTGATACGGATGCAGCCTGAGGCTGCACTACTGATATATTTTTTATAACATTTTAATATTGTGTTTTCTGTCAGGAACAGCAATGTCCTATAGACCTACAAAACAAGCAGCACTCCAAAGGAAACTGGATTTATTCACAAAATTTTCACAGCAAAGTTTCACCTTCTCATTAAAGGCATTTTCTAGCAGTAACAGCAAAGTATATACAGGGAGCTGAACTGAATTAACAAGTGTTACAATTAATATATCAATTACAGAATAAAGTGTAAAAATATTACAAACCAATATGTTCCATAGCATTACATGTATAGATAAAGTGCAATAGTGTCAATGACAATTCACGTTAAAAAAGTGTCATACATAGCAGTTTAGAAATTCATAAAAATAGTGTATATAACCGTATTTATTTTCATACAGTTCTCATCAGACTAATTTAAAAATTGCTGTCACTCACCAGTCCAAATAAACAGTTGGATACCAGACCATGCACAAGGTATACATATCGGCGTTCACATCATTACACTGCGCATGCCCTCCTCTAACCCCGTCTACTGGGCAGAAAAATCCCATGATCACAGGCTAGTGGATCGCAATGCAACTACCTATTGACTACTACTACGTGTTGACTCCACATCCTCTCTCGAGAGTGCAGAGGAATGCGAAATCTGAACTGAAGAGGTACAAACAACTTCCCTGCAGGAATGGTTTGCAGAGCGAGTTGTTAACATTATTTAATTTCAGTTGTAAGATTGGATGATTTTGCAGAAACCACTATCCCCTTAGATAAAATAGGTTCAGGATGAAAGTCGGGGACCTGTGAGGAACAAAAGCTATGGGATAATGCATTGGCCCTGACATTTTTAGACTCGGGTCTGTAGGTTACAATGAAGTCAAATTTGGTAAAGAACAAGGCCCATCTAGCCTGTCTGGGATTAAGTCTTTTGGCAGATTCTAAAAAAGTCAGGTTTTTATGGTCAGTCAGTACCATAATTTGATGTCTGTCCCCCTCTAGAAAGTGGTGCCACTCTTCAAATGCCCATTTAAAAGCAAGAAGCTCACGATTACCTATATCATAGGTCTTTTCAGTGGAAGAAAATGTACAAGAAAAAAAAGAACAGGGGTGTAAGTTGGTCAATACAGAAGACCCTTGAGACAACACAGCTCCCACACCTATTTCCATATAAAAATCATTAGGAGACAGCATATAACTAAGAAATGAATTTCCTGAACTCCGAAAAGATATTTTTCAAACTTCGCATAAAGAAAATTTTCCCTCAGTACTTGAAGAAAGGACCGTAAATGTTGGACCAATCGGAAGAAAATACAAGAATATCGTCTAGATACGCCACCACACAATGTCCAAAAAATATTCAGAAAATGTAATTAACCAGGTTTTGAAAAACTGCAGCAGCATTACTTAAACCAAAAGGCATGACCAAATACTCATAATGACCGTCAGGAGTATTAAATGCGGTCTTTCACTCATCCCCTTTACGCGTACAAACCAAATTGTAGGCCCCGCGTAAATCTGGTTTAGAGAACCACTTGGCTCCTGAAATCTGATTAAACAGGTCCGGGATGAGTGGAAGAGGATATTGATTCTTAACAGTAATCTTATTCAAGTCACGATAGTCGATAAACGCGTCTTAAAACGCTATATTTTTTCAACAAAGAAAAACCCAGCTCCCACTGGAAAAGTAGATGGACGGATATGAGCCTTACGGAGACTGTCTTTTATATAATCTTTCATGACCTGTCTTTCCGGAGCAGAAAGATTATACATCCGCCCCTTGGGCAGCTTAGCATTAGGGAGGAGTATGATAGGACAGTCGTACCATCTATGAGGAGGGAGAGATTCAGAACCAATTTCAGAAAAGACATCCTCATAATCTTGAATATACTCAGGCAATGATGGTGTGATGCAAGCGATTTTAGTAGTGGACAAAGACATGCAAGAATCATAACGTTTAAACTCCACTTAACTAAATCTGCTTTCACCCAATCAATAACTGAATTATGTGTTTGCAACCATGGAATACCCAATATTACTTCAGAATGCAAATTTTCTAAAATAAAGACATTTTTTCAGTATGCAAAGTACCCACTTCAATGTAACAGGCGGTGTTAAGAACTTGACTGACCCCAGAGCGAGAGGAGTACTATCAATAGCGGAAACCTTGACTTGGGTACACAACTGAACAAGAGGGATAGACCATTTTTTAGCCACCTGAAAAATCTAAGAAATTTGCTGCAGAACTATAATCCACAAAAGCTTGTCCAGAAACACAAACATTATCAAAACTTAAAGAGGCTCTGTCACCAGATTTTGCAACCCCTATCTGCTATTGCAGCAGATCGACGCTGCACTGTAGATTACAGTAACGTTTTTATTTTTAAAAAACGAGCATTTTTGGCCAAGTTATGGCCATTTTTGTATTTATGCAAATGAGGCTTGCAAAAGTACAACTGGGCGTGTTGAAAAGTAAAAGTACAACTGGGCGTGTTTAAAAGTAAAAGTACAACTGGGCGTGTATTATGTGCGTACATCGGGGCGTGTTTACTACTTTTACTAGCTGGGCGTTCTGATGAGAAGTACCATCCACTTCTCTTCAGAACGCCCAGCTTCTGGCAGTGCAGATCTGTGACGTCACTCACAGGTCCTGCATCGTGTCGGCCACATCGTCACCAGAGGCTACAGTTGATTCTGCAGCAGCATCAGCGTTTGCAGGTAAGTAGCTACATCGATTTACCTGCAAACGCCGATGCTGCTGCAGAATCATCTGTAGCCTCTGGTGCCGATGTGGCCGACACGATGCAGGACCTGGGGAAGTGACGTCACAGCGTGATCTCTCGAGAACACGGCTGTGTCTGCACTGCCAGAAGCTGGGCGTTCTGAAGAGAAGTGGATGATACTTCTCGTCAGAACGCCCAGCTAGTAAAAGTAGTAAACACGCCCCGATGTACGCACATAATACACGCCCAGTTGTACTTTTACTTTTCAACACGCCCAGTTGTACTTTTGCAAGCCTCATTTGCATAAATACAAAAATGGTCATAACTTGGCCAAAAATGCTCGTTTTTAAAAAATAAAAACGTTACTGTAATCTACATTGCAGCGCCTATCTGCTGCAATAGCAGATAGGGGTTGCAAAATCTGGTGACAGAGCCTCTTTAAATCAACAGGCTGCCTAGATGGCATTCCCGGGGAACATCTAGGCTCTGCAGTTTTCCGGAGCCAGGCATTCAGGGCATTTTGGAACAGTTCTTGAGTGTATGGCCAGCGACCCCACAATAAAAACACAGCCCCTTGCGTTTTCAAAAAAGTCTCCGTTCCTGAGACGACATAGTGGAGCCCAACTGCATGGGTTCTAGCGCATCAGAAGAGGGGCTGTCAGCGCAGGAAAGGGGAGCAGCCATAACAATTTTTTCATTCACGTAGTCGTCGTTCCAGATGTACCACCAGGGTCATAGTATCCTATAGAGTAAGGGGTGGAGGGTAATTAATTAAGAGATCCTTTAAGTTTTCTGAAAGGCCTCGGCAGAATTGGCAAACAGAGTGCAGCGTCATTCCACTGAGAAGAAATAGACCATCGTCTGAACTCTGAACAATAATCCTCGACTGGTCGCAGTCCCTGCTGGAGAGATAACATCTTGGCCTCTGCTACTGCAGTGACGTCTGGTTCTCCATAAATTAACCCCAGAGCTGTAATAAAGGATCCTATAGAAAAAAGTTCAGGGGCATCAGGGCCCAATAAAAAGGCCCAGGTTTGAGGATCACCCTGCAAGAGCGAAACAATGATACCCACTCGCTGCTGCTCAGCTGCAAAGGAGATAGGTCTCAGACGAAAATATAATTTACAAATGTCCCGAAAATTAGCAAAAGACTTATGATCTCCAGAGAAACGGTCAGGTAAGTTCACTTTCGGCTTCACAGAAGATGCCGCTG
Source organism: Rhinoderma darwinii (assembly GCF_050947455.1). Classification (NCBI taxonomy): domain Eukaryota; kingdom Metazoa; phylum Chordata; class Amphibia; order Anura; family Rhinodermatidae; genus Rhinoderma; species Rhinoderma darwinii. Next base: position 145,452,107 of record NC_134689.1, read on the forward strand.
GAGTGAGTGCTCGGGCCTGTGCAGTTTACTGCTGTTGAACCTTTACAGCCAGACCTTGCATCAGCTGAGTCAAACCTTGCATCTGTTCCCCCAGAGCTTGCATGGGTTCCATCATGGAAAAAATGGTATATAAGGCTTGTGAATCTGTTATGTCAATGCAACTGGAGCGATACCTTAAGGCTGCTGGAGTCTGCTGGGAGAGAGAGTGAACGTAAACCTGCAACCTCTAATCCGTAACCACTCTGGTCGACAGAATCTAAGGCGACTCTAAAGTGTTCGCCAGAGCTGACTGCAAGGTGAGATGGACTTTGCTGCTTAGAACCCAGGTTGTATTAACAGTGTAGTTTTGGAAAAGAGGTGCAATGCAGGCAAACCTGAGCTGGAAACCATACAGCCAGTAGGTTAACTGAAAGTCCAGAAACGGAGTAGAGGTAATCAGACAAGCCACGGTCAAAACCAGTCGGGTGCGGATAATCAGAATTGGTAGGCAGAGGGTTAATGAGAGACAAGCTGAGGTCAATATACACGATGTCCAGAAATCTGAAATGCAGGAGCAGTCAGGAGCTTGATCAGGAACCAGGAAACAGGAGGATTCACAAACAAAAACAGGTGGGAAGAGACAGGTATGAATACAAGCCCACAGCTGATTGGCAGAAAGACAGAGAAGAGAGATAGGCTCAAAGCAAAAGAAGAACCGACCACAAGCTACACAGGTTGTCATAGCAACCTTAAGGGAACAGGTGTTTTCCTAACGGTGACACATTGGTAGTGTAAAACTAATGTTGTCTGCAGTTGATGAACCATAAGTCAAGTGTACATGTAGTACTAATAGAGTGTACCTAGTTTATTTAATTTGGGACCTGTGTGGGTCATATAGTCACACATTGGTAGAATGTTGACCTTGGGTGGCAGCACTGCCGAACATGGCCGTTTAGGGTACCTCCTTCTCTGCTGACATAAGGTAACCAGAATTGAGTCTGGGACATTCCATGTGCAGATTCCTAATATTCTGCTGAAAAGTGTGTTTAATAAAATCGAGTTTGAAGTCTCTCTATATATAGATCTACTGCTTTGACATTTACACGTTAAAGAATTGTGAGGTGGTGCGGAGGCACTTCTTTGATACTTCTATTCTTATGGATATGGTGAAATTGGGTTAAAATCTGTCATGGGCAATACCTATAGTAAGATGGCGGAGGTATTGTTTGATGTGGACTCAACACTCAATAGTAATTGCATTGCGATCTACTAGTCTGTGATCATGAGATTTTTCTGCCCAGTAGATGGGGGTTAGAGGAGGGCATGCGCAGTCTAACGGTGTGAACGCCGATATGTATACCTTGTGCATGGTCTGGTATCCAACTGTTCTTTTGGACAGGTGAGTGACAGCAATTTTTTAATTAGTCTGATGAGAACTGTATGAAAATAATTACAGTTATATACACTATTTTTTATGAATTTCTGAGCTGCTATGTATGACACTTTTTTAACATGAATTGTCATTAACACTATTGCACTTTATCTATACATGTGATGCTATGGAACATGTTGGTTTGTAATTTTTTTACACCTTATTCTGTAATTGATATATTAATTCTAACACTTGTTAATTGAGCTCAGCTCCCTGTATATACTTTGCTGTTACTGACACCCTTTGCTGGAAAATGTTGTATATCCAGGTTACCCAACATGTCTGTTTTTTACTCCCTTGTTTGTGAAGTCAATGGTTTTTACTGTATGTATGTCCATTGAAATGCTCTGTCACTTACTATTTATATGTCTGACTAAATAAATTTTGATATGTGACTTTCTGCAGTAAATCTTTGTTCATGTGATCAGGTTTGGTTAGAGTAATAAGGTTACATTTTATTCTGAAGTGAATGGGCGACCAGTGCAGTGACTGGCACAGGGTAGAGGCATCGGTGCAGTGGTTGGTCAGAAAGATGAGCCTTCAGGAAAGATTGGTGACGGGAGAGTTTAGCAAAGGGAAGACCGGATTTTGATATAGGACAGAACCAGATTAATAAAATGAGGTTAACATTAAAAGTTCTACTAGTATTGTTTTATCATCAAATTAAATGTTGTATGATATTTATATTATAAACATTTTGATTGTAGAACTGAGAATTCAAAGCTATCTAGTATCAAACATCTATGAAAATGACACAAAGATCTGCCGGTGCATCTCAAAGCTGTCTGGTGTTTATTACTTTAGGGGGACCTCAAGAGGGCAAGATGAAGTCACTGGCCTGTAGCAAACCTTGCTTTTTAAAGTTCCAGATCCTTTTTCTCTTGCAGTAAGCCAGATGCAAGCTGCAAAACAGACTAATCTGCTTCTATCTGCTTTTTTACTCTTTTCCTTAACTTACTGTAGTAATTGTTAACCTTGAAGTTTTATGTGCTAAATACAATATATGTATACACTCCTCAACATTGAAATTGCAACACCAAGAAGGGCAATCCCGAAGGTTAAGCAAATCGAGGACGTAGCAGGTGTCGCTAAGATCTGCAAATGATCACATTTCAAGCACCTGGCTCCAATCTTTGGCATGTGAGAGGGGAATAAAAGCCAGACTGAAAGCAAAGTTTTTCAGCCACATGACACCTCAAAAGTCGGATCAAGTGGTGTGGGATGATTGTGCGATAACCAGGGGCGTATTATAATTAAGGCAATCTGGGCAAGTGCCCGGGTCCCGATACTGAAAGGGGGCCAGGTTCGCCCTGGTTTTCCCGAAAAGGTTGTTAAAATTACAGCCGATTCAGAGAACCAGGGTGAAGCGGTACCCTGCACCCAATTGTATCTGCGCCCTTAGGACGCGGATACAATTGATTACTCTAGCGCTGGCAAGACGGGAACTATCAGTTTCCTGCCTCGCCATTCAGCGCTTTAGCAATGATGCAGTAGTTGCGATGACGTCATCACGTCGACTGCACTGCTACGATGGATGTTGCCTGGTCTCCGACCAGGCCCGCGTCGCTGGAGGACGGCGCGGGAACATGGACAGGATGAGCACGTAATGTTTTTTATTGTTGTTGGTGGACGCATTGGGGACAATATCTACAGAGGGCACTTATCTACAGGGGTCCCTCTGGGGGCCCTATTTACAGGGACCCCTATCTACAGGAGACTCTATGTGGCACTATCTACAGGGGACTCTATGCGGGGCACTATCTTCAGGGGACTCTATGAATCACGCAATCTACAGGGGGCTCTATATGGGGCACTATCTCCAGGGGGCATTGTGAATTGCACTATCTACAGGGGGCTCTGAGAATGGCGCTATCTACAGGGAGCTCTGAGAGTGGCACTATCTACAGGGGGCATTGTGAGTGTATGGTGTTTTACTTTACAGTGTTTAACACAATTTTATTCATGGGGACAGTGTATGGTGCATACTGTATGCACCATACACTGTCCCCATGACAGTCGATGTCGACTGACAGTCATTTTGTATGTCTTCCATTTTCTTACTATTGCACCAACAGTTGTCTCCTTCTCACCCAGCGTCTTACTTATGGTTTTGTAGCCCATTCCAGCCTTGTGCAGGTCTATGATCTTGTCCCTGACATCCTTAGAAAGCTCTTTGGTCTTGCCCATGTTGTAGAGGTTAGAGTTAGAATGATTAATTGAGCGTGTGGACAGGAGTCTTTTATACAGGTGACCATTTAAGACAGCTATCTTTAATGCAAGTTGATTTGGAGCGTGTAACTGGTCTGGAGGACGCTGAACTCTTAATGGTTGGTAGGGGATCAAATACTTATTTCTCTGTGCACAATGCAAATAAATATATATAATTTTGACTATGTGATCTTCTGTTTTGTTTTTTTTTATATATAATCTATCTCTCACTGGTAAAATTAACCTAGCCTAAAAATTCTAGACTGTTCATGTCTTTGACAGTGGGCAAACGTACAAAATCAGCAAGGAATCAAATACTTATTTCCTTCACTGTATATATTTAGGGGCACAGTGTATAGTACTATTATATTCAGGGGCGCAGTGTATGATAATATTATATTCAAGGGCATAGAGTGTGGCGCCATGAGATTCTTATCTTCGTTTATAGGTTTGGAAATGTTGGAAAAGTGAGGAGCCGAAGACACCTGAGTGGCAAACTCTGCAGAAATGGGTTGAGGCCGGGAGAAGTCATCATAGAAGTCTGGATCTAATGGAGAAGAAGAGAGAAAAAGAATGAAAAAGAATCTGAGAAGATACCACCTGTGAGTCACTAAATATAAATGTTTATCCTCTTGCTGACTGATCAGTACTGTAGTGAATGTATGATCTGCAGTAAGATAACGGATAGAAGTATTCTTTTTTGTGAAACAGCAACTCCCAGCATATTCTGACCATAGTTCAGGCTATACTGGGAGCTGTCGTTTTATGGCGTCCAAACTTATATGGCAGGGGTTTTAACTGAATTTGCAAATGATCTCTGTACTGAGCTCTATTTGTGCTGGTGCTGTAAATATTTACTGAGCTTGGTTCTGAGGCTATATATATGTACTCAGCTTGGTTCTACTGTTGTATTTATGTACTAAACTTGGTTGTGGAGCGGTTTGCATATACTGGGCCTTGTTCTGGTGCTGTATATATGTACTGAGCTTGGTTCTGGAGCTGTATTTATGTACTCAGCTTGCCTCTGGTGTTGTACTTATGTACTGAGCTTGGTTATAGTGCTGTATTGTAAAACCGGCGGTGGGCCCCACATCTGACAGCAGCCCCTGCCGCCGAGTCCCGTACCTCGCTTCTGCGACTCATGGCCGCCAGATCCTTAAGGTGTGCACGCTCGCTGGCTGCCTTTTAAAGAGCCAGTGCGCGCGAAATTAAAAAAATTACTCAACTTCCCCTTCTTCCTAGGACTACTTAAGGCACTTTCACCATCTTCCAAGTGCCTGAGCACTGTTGTTACTAACCTGTGTCCGTGACTGGTTCTATATCCTGAATCCTGTGTATGTCACTAGTTCTGTATCCTGAGTCCTGTGTCTGTCACTAGTCCTGAGTCCTGTGTGCGTGACTAGTTCTGTATCCTGAGTCCTGTGTCCGTGTCCAGTCCTATATCCTGCATCCTGTGTCCGTGATCAATCCGGTATCCTGTACTTTGTGGCCAGTTTCCAGTAATCCGGCACCAGCCTGCTTCCAGTAATCTGGCACCAGCCTGCTTCCAGTAATCCAGCTTCAATCTGCTTCCAGTAATCCGGTTCCAGCCTACTTCCAGTAATCCGGCTCCAGCCTATATCCGCTACCTGATATGTGACTGTAACCAGCTGCCTCCAAGATACCATCTACCGGTGACTGTATTACACCTGTCTGTCCAGCATCTTCTCAGTTACGGCGGAGTAGCCCAGTGGTTCCACGACCCCATTGGAAGTTACAGTTTGCTCAGGCCCTGGACCCCGCTGACAAAGCCAAGACTGCTGTTCAAGTCATGCAAGACGATATACGAGACCTCCAATTACGCCACTATCAGCTATTGCAGGCAGTGAGCCAATCGCCTGGACATTGCTCATGTTCCTACCCCGGCAGCTCCACAAACTGTAGCTACGTCCACTGCTGAGCCAGCCATAGCTCCAGTCAGCTCCGGAGCTGGAATTTCTTTGCCACTTACACCCCGTTATCATGGAGAAGCGAAAACATGTTGAGGCTTTCCCATCCAATGCAAAATACATTTCAAGTTACATACTCATCTGATCAGACCAAAGTGAATCTATGCCCTCTGCAAAATTCTCTCCTAGACTTTCTATTACAGTCCTTATCTTCACAGGTGAAGCATCTCATCTTGTTCCCGCTTGTCTGGATTCTGGTGCCTCTGGAAATTTTATACATCAAGCCTTAGTGGATAGTCTCCAATTACCCACAACTGCACTAAAGAAGCCCCTATCAGTGGCTTATGTGAATGGACATCCGCTTCCGGATCCAATTATCTACACCACCGAACCATTGATATTACAAGCAGGGCCGGCCTTAGGATAGATGGTGCCCCATTCGAAATTCTCTTTTGGCTCCCCACACCCATCATAAAAAAATGCCTCATAAAAAAGTATAATGCCCCTCAAAGTATAATGTCCTATATAGTGCCCCCACATAATATAATGCCCTTTTAGCGCCCCACACACAGTATAATGCCGCTTTAGTTCCCCCATACTGTATAATATTTAATAATATATTATAACCCCTTCAAGGACACAGTATTTTGTCCTCTAATTGTGCCCACACAGTATTATGCCCCCTAAGTGCCACACACAGTATATTGCCCGCTGTAGTGTCCCTACACCGTATAATGTCTGCTTAGTGGCCTCCACACAGTATAATGCCCCCTCCCCTCACTGCCACACAGCCCCCCACCTTGTAGATAGTGCCGCCCTGTAGATTGTGCCATTCATCCTCCTGTAGATAGATTGCCCACCTCCTCCTTGTAGACAGTGCCATAAAGGCCCCCACCTTCCTCTTGTAGACAGTGCCCCCACCTCCCCCTTGTAGACAGTGCCATACAGCCCCCCACCTCCCCCTTATAGACAGTGCCATACAGCCCCCACCTCACTCTTGTACACAGTGCCCCCCACCTCCACCTTCTAGACAGTGCCATACAGCCCCCCACCTCCCCCTTGTAGACAGTGCCCCCCAAACCAAATTTTTTTTATTCACCTAGGCCCCTGGGCGTTCCCACGATGAACAGAGCTGCTCTACAATGCCGATGACGGTATCCTTGCGTAGGCCAGCGTGATCCAGTGATGTTATCATGCTGGCCTGCGCTGACCATCAGCCCGCCATTCTCACCAAAATGACCATCAGCCTGCCACTCACAGATGCCCCCTGTAGATAGTGCCGCACAGCCCCCTGTAGATAGTGCCACACAGCCCTTTGTAGGTAGTGCCACAGAGCCCCCTTGTATATAGTGCCACACAGCCCCCCTTTATGTAGTGCCACACTGCCCCCTTGTAGGTAGTGCCACACTGTCCCTTGTAGGTAGTGCCACACAGCCCCCTTGTAAGTAGTGCCATCTTTAACTTGACTCTGATAACTTGCTGCAGCGTGATATCACACAACAAAAGTTATTGAAAAAGTCAAGATAAGGGATCGTTCTAATGCATTCAAAGTCAAGATAAAGATGTCTACATCTGTAGGTAGTGCCACACAGCTCCCTTGTAGGTAGTGTCACACACCCCCTTGTAGGTAGTGCCACACAGCCCCCTTATAGATAGACGGATGGCACTGGCACCCTCATGCCCGGTATTGCCGCTAGCAGCCACTATGGCTGCTACAGCGGTAGCGACGCCACAAAGAGAAGAAGCGCCCGGAAAAGCAGCTGCTGAGTCGCCGGGCCCGGGCACTTCTGAAACACAAGCAGGGGAAGGGAGCCAGCGCAGCACCTGCAGGAGTGATGCGCCCTGTGCAATGGCACAGATTGCACACTCCTAAGGCTGGCCCTGATTACAAGTAAACTCTACACACTGAACTGATAGTCTTTTATGTTCTTCCTGTAGCTATTAATCCAATCCTGCCGATTCTTGACTGGAATTCTGGAGAAATCCTCCAGTGGGAACCTTGGCTTCTACATAATTGTCTCTCCCAGGTTCATCCTGTCCGATCTCCATCCGATCTCTTCCTGGTCTGCCTCCACAGTATGCTTGTTATGAGGGCTGGCATTAGGATATATTGTGCCCCGTGCAAAATTTTCTTTTGGTGCCCCACCCCATCATAAAAAAAATGCCCCATAAGAAACTATAATGCCCTTTATAGTGCCCCCAAACAATATAATGCCCCCTTTAGTGCCCCCACAGAGTATAATGTCCCTTAAGTGCCCCCACATACTATATTACCCCAACATAGAATAATGCCACTTTAGTGCCCCTCATATAGTATAATCCCCCCATTGCTGCCTCATACAGTCTAATAATAATATTTAATAATATAATATATTATAACCCCTTTAAGGAAACAGTATTTTGTCCTCTAAGTGTGCCCACACAGTATAATGTCCCCTAAGTGCCACACACAGTATATTGCCCCCTATAGTGTCCCTACACAGTATAATGTCCCCTTAGTGGCCCACCACAGTATAATGTCCCCCCCTCCCCTGGGTCCCACACACAGCCCCACCTTTGTAGATAGTGCCCCCCTGTAGATTGTGCCATACAGCCCCCCTTTACATTCTGCCATACATATCCTTGTAAATAGTATTATACGGTCCCCCACCTCTCCTTGTAGGCAGTCCCCCCCACCTCTGCCTTGTAGACAGTGCCATTCAGCCCTCCACCTCCCCGTTGTAGATAGTGACATACAGCCCCCACCTCCCCCTTGTAGATACTGCCATACAGCCCCCACCTCCCCCTTGTAGACAGTGCCATACAGGCCCACATGCCCACTTGTGGACAGTGCCATACAGCCCCCCAAACGAATAATACACAAAAATTTGACCCACCTTGGCCCCGTTCCTGCAACAAATGGAGCTGCTCCACAATGGGATCCTTGCGTAGGCTGGCATGATCCAGTGACATCATCATGCCGGCCTGCACAGGGATCCTGTCCCTGCACCTGATAGGCTGCACCTGATACGCTGCAGGCTGAACGGCCTGTAGACTAGTAAATGGTAGAGCAGGGAGATAGTGTTCAATAGTATCTGCATTACAGCTGCTAGCGGCACCACCGGGCATGGTGGGGACTGTGCCGGTGGGCAGCATGGGCCCCCTCTTTCCTTGGGCCCCGTAGCAGCCGCTATGGCTGCTACAGTGGTAGTTATGCCACTGTAGAAGAGCACCCGGGTGGAAAGGCAGCTGCAGAGTCGCCGGGTGCTTCAGAAACACAAGCAGGGCAAGGGAGCCAGCGCAGTACCCCTTCCACCTGCTGAAGTGATGCGCCCTGTGGGATGGCACAGGTCGCACACTGCATGTTATTTTGACGTATTTAACAAGAAGGAGGCCGAAACACTGCCTCTGCATCGTCCTTATGATTGTCCAGTCGAGTTGCTCCCTGGCACGTCACCTCCTTGAGGACATGTGTATCCTCTCTCTCTCTTTGCCTGAGACCCAAGCCATGTTGGCATACATCAAGGAGAATCTTTAGAGGGGGTTTGTATAGATTATCGAGCGGCCTTGTATAGATTATCGTGGTTTGAACCAAATCACTGTCAAGATTCAGTAACCCTTACTGCTGATCTTTGAGCTCTTCGACAAAATATGTGGGGCCAAGATTTTTACAAAGTTGGATCTACGCGGACTTATAAGTTGATTTAAAATGGAAAAGGTGATGAGTGAAAAACAACATTCAACACCATAGACAGTCACTACGGATGTCTTGTGATGTCCTTTGGACTGTGTAATGCTCCAGCTGTGTTCCAGGAATTAGTGAACGACATATACCGGGATGTACTCTATGTCTGTGTGCTGGTGTATCTGGACGATATCTTGATCTACTCAATGGATTTGATTACTCCCCAGAAGCATGTTTGCCAAGTCCTGTCGCGGTTAAGGAGGAATAATCTCTATGCCAAATTAGAAAAGTGTGTATTCGAAAATAAATCCTTGCCCTTTCTGGGGTATATAGTTTCTGATCATGGACTCCAGATGGATCCAGAAAAAATACAATCCATCTTAAATTAGCCTCATACTCAAGGTCTTCGTGCCATTCAAATATTTTTGTGCTTTGCAAATTTCTATCGCCAGTTCATCCCAAACTACTCATCACTTACCACTCCCATCTCTGCTTTTACCAAAAAGGGGGTAAACACTAAAGATTGAACCCCTAAAGCATAATCTGCTTTCACTGAAGGCCTTCATTCTGCCTCTATTCTTCACCATCCTGATGTTTCTTGGCAGTTCTCATTGGAGGTTGCCGCCACTTCCATTAGTGCTGGAGCACTTCTCTTTCAAAGAACTCCAAGGGTAAAGCTGTCGCCTGTGGCTTCTTCTCAAAATTCTTCTCTGCAGCAGAAAGGAACTACTCCATTGGAGACCGTGAGCTACTTGCCATCAAATTGGCCTTAGAAGAGTGGAGGCATTTGCAAGAGGGTTCTGCTCACCCAATTGTCATCTACACTGATTACAAAAACCTCACTTTTTTACAGTCTGCACAACGTCTGAACCAACGTCAAGCCAGACGGTCACTTTCTGTCCTGCTGATAAAAATGTCAAGGCTGATGTACTGTCTCGTTCGTTTAAGGCAGATGACCTAGAAGAGGATCCTCAACATATTATTGACCTTTCCTGTATTATTCCTGTTAACCTGCTACAGATCAAAGACATTCCCCCTGAAAAAAATTTTGTTCGCCCAATTGACAGTAAGAAAATTCTCGTCTAGGGTCGTAAGAATCTTAACTTTATCTCTCGCCACCATTGGTGGCCCACGTTGCCCAAAGATTTTATGGACTATGTCTCCTCTTGCACCAAGCGTGCTCAAAATAAAATTACTCACTCCAAGCCTGCAGGTCTGCTCCAGCCGTTGCCAGTTCCGAACTGCCTTTGGTAACACATTGCCATGGATTTCATTACAGATCTTCCTCTCTCTGATGACTAATTCCTCCACTATTTGGGTTATTGTGGATCGTTTTCCAAGATGGCACATTTTGTTCCTCTTTCTGTTCTTCCCTCAGCTCCTCATTTGGCAAGTCTATTTATTCAACATGTGTTTCGTCTGCACGGATTGCCCCTACATATCGTGTCTGATCGGGGCGTGCAATTCACATCCAAATTCTGGAAAGCCCTGTGCAAACTTCCGAATGTGAAATTGGACTTTTCGTCTGCATACCACCTGCAATCCAATGGCCAAGTTGATAGAATTAACCAAGTGCTTCAAAATTATCTTCACCATTTCGTATCTGCTCAACATGACAACTAGGTACATCTGCTTCCACGGGCCGAATTTTCTTATAATAATCACACGAGTGAATCTATTGCTACTTCTCTATTTTTTATTGTTTACGACCAACATGTCCCTCTTCCTGTACCTGCTACATCTCAAGTTCCTGCAACTATTGTGTCTTATGGGAGTTTTTTCCAGATCTGGCAGCAAACCAAGTCTGTAATACTGCAGGCAGTGGATCACATGAAGAAGTATGCTAATAAGAAAAGAAGGCCGCCTCCTTAGTTCTCTCCTGGAGTTAAGGTCTGGTTATCTTCTAAGAATATACCCCTGAAAATTCCCTCCTACAAATTTGCTCCCAGGGTTCTTGGTCTCTTTGAGGTCTTGCAGCAGATTAATCCGGTGTCCTACAATTTATGTTTGCCTCCTACCCTCAAAATTCCCAATTCGTTCCATGTATCTCTCCTGAAACATGTGGTCCTCCACTGGTACAGCAAGTCCTTATTCTACTACTGCCCCCAGGGGTTTGGCTGATGTCTTTGAAGTCAAGGAGGTTCTGGACCAAAAGAGGGTTGGAGGAAAGACTTTAACTTGTGGACTGGAAGGGCTTTGGCCCTGAGGAGAGATCTTGGGAGCCTGAATAGGACATTGATGCCCCAAGTCTCATCAAGAAGTTCCTCCTATGCTATGGAGCTAAGAAGAGGGGGCATAAGGGGGGGGTACTGTAACACCAGTGGCGGGCCCCACATCTGACAGCGGTCCCCGCCACCGTATATCGCAACTCGCTCTGTCCTCTATCTTCTGCGGCTCATGGCTCCCGGATCCCCAGTGCGCTCTGGGTCCTGTGTCCGTGACTAGTCCTGTATCCTGAGTCATGTGTCTGTGTCCAGTCCTGTATCCTGCATCCTGTGTCTGTTATCAATCTGGTACCCTGTACTCTCTGGCCTGCTTCCAGTAATCTGACACCAGCCTGCTTCCAGTAATCCGGGACCAGTCTGCTTCCAGCAATCCGGCACCAGTCTGCATCTAGTAATCCGGCACCAGCCTGCATTCAGTAATCCGGCACCAGCCTGCTTCCAGTAATCCGGCACCAGCCTGCTTCGAATCTGGTGCTGTATTTATGTATGAGCTTGGTCTGGAGCTATAAATACATACAGTATATAGTTATTTATTTATTTATTTAATTAATTAATTAATTTATTTATTTATTTATTTATTCATATTGTATTAGTATTGAAAGCAGTCATGAATCCCTTACCTAAAAGGAATAAATTATGTTGGAGACACACACACACACACACACACACAGACACACACACACACACACATCCTTCTCACCTTATCTGTTTGGACCGTGCAGAAGGATTTATTAGCTGTAATAAATGGTCATAAAAATGACAATAGACTTATACAGTCTCCAGGAAGAGGTGGAGTAATTTATATGTATAATCACATAAAATGACCAAAAAAAAAAAATATGTATATATATATTTAGATTAATTTGTTTATAATGAAATCGTAATATACATAATATATAATTTTCAGATAATATATTCATAAACATAGTGTCAACCCACTCTTCTAATAAAGCTCACATAACATAGTCAATAATTTCACTATTTTAAAGCTCACAATCAAGGGTGTTAGCACCATATTAGCACCTAAAGTAAATTTATATCCAGTAGTTATTTATTTAGCAAAAATGGTAGCACTTAGAGTGTAAAGTAATTATACAGAGTTGTACGGAGCCCTACTGTTAATGAGGCCCTACTGTACCTCTGTATGTCTCCGAATTGATGCAGTCACAAGGAGGTTTGAATCCGAAAGAATAAAATGATGCAATGTTCGATAAAATACGGTATTATAGAGGGTTTTTTTTTCTTTCATAGATATATATAGAGCCACTCCATCTTCAACATAGTGTTAACACTAATTCATTAACAGAAATTAACATACGAGTATCTTTAAAGTACTATTCTCCATTGATTTTTCAAGAGTCTATCTTATTCACTTGAAATATTGAACTAAGTTAATTGATTCTTGGTCGAGTAGAAGGCAGCAGCATTTTGGTAATTGTATGACGGCTCCAAATCCCAGCCGGACCGTGGGTCCATTGACACGAACTAACTGCATCATAGGTCCCTCCTCCTTTTGATATTATACAAACAAGATAGAATGTCCATTTGAATCAACTTTAAAGGGGTTGGGTCCCCCATCTATGAGTTAGAATGGATGGGTGCTCTGTAAGAGCATCAACTATTCTGGTGGATTCTGCAGGGAAAATGGCTGGCCGCAGCTTCTCTCGGCTAAATCAGCTTTTTGCCTGTTGTGCTGGGAGCCAACCCACGGTGATCCAATGATCGCCGTTGAGGCTCCGTACTGAAAGGTGATGACTCTGATGAGACAACCCCTTTAATGTCAATTTTTGATTTCATGTGGAGAGAGTGATATGACACAAATCTTTGCTGAAATAAATTATAAACTTACTGTCGGTAAAGAAACATCACATTTTGATTTAGTCAATCTCTGTAACACTGTAGATGTTTCTTATTGTGGTTCACCTTGTCTTTTTGGCTGCTCAGCTTATGATACACTGTACTAAAGAAGATGCATGTTATCAATTTGCTTTGTTTAATATAGGTTATGTAACATGAGTGATTTATTGTGTGGATTATACACTCCCATGACACAATGTTTATTCCTCTGCAGATTTTGTAATGTTTTGCCAAACTTTTTTCTTCCAAAACAATGTTTTATGCAGATTTGCCATGTAAAAAAATGTTTTTGTAGATATTTGTAGCCACAATTATATCACAATTGGGTTTATTGACAGGGTAAAGAACTTAAATGATATGATATTGACAACTTTAATGAAGTACATTTTCTGCCTTGTTCTTTGATTAGCCACATTAATAATTTCTGAAATTATGGATTTTTGCTGCTATATCCTACTAAAGGTTTTTTTTTCTTTAAATTACAAAATGTCAATATACAAATTTAAATATTAGATCTGTGAAGTGGGTTGTATTTGTTATTTTAGAAGGCATGAGGCATATGGGCTAAAAATAAGAGTCTATATTCCAATGTAAATCATGAAAAGTTATATTTATCAACAATATTGATTTGTGTTTCACGTAATATATGTGTACCACTCGAATTATCGAAGAATGGGAAAGGTAGTTTGAGTACACAACTTCAGAAATCATATAAAACATGCAAAAAAGGCACAGGGGATGCTAACAGAACCCCTGCTGGCCCTACTCAGGTCGATGAGTCGAAAGTTTATAGTGAATAAGAGGTGCGGTATGATTGGCACCATAAACCCCATACCTTTTAAAATTTAGCCGCGCAGCTTCTATGGATGAAAATTAACCGCTCATATTGATATGGCAGTGAAACTTTCTCAAGCTCCAGTAGGAGTGCGGCTTCTTTAGGTTAAGAAAGTTTATTGTGTGTACACAGAACTCTGACTTCCTATTCAGTACTGACATCATCATTAATTACAGCAGTTTATATAGCTAATATGACGTCTGTGTGACATGTGCACCAGAAGACAGAGAGAATAAGTATACAATAGTATATGTTTACATTACACAATGTATGCAATATAATGTTAATTTATGATATACAATGTAGTAAAGATTAGGTTAATTTATGATATACAAAGTGGTACAAGTCTATATAATATAATCTGGTAAAGATTAAGGTTAATTTATTATATACAATGGTTAGTTGAACAGATGGAATTCCTGTCACTCCTGTTTGTTAACTCACACAATAGAATCCACATATCTTCTGTTCTCCTACAAGATACGTCACCATTCTCCATATTGATACATTAGAAAAAAGTTTAGTTGCTTAATTGTTCGCTATCAATATAATATTATAGTACAGACCAATCTTTTTCAAGTGGAGCATTTTGGAGATTGTTGTTCATCATCCATTTTAGAGCAATGGTTTGCCTTCCTACAAACAAGGGCCTTCTAAGAAAAATGTGTTGATGTGTTCAAAGTTTTTTGTAAAGAATTCCAAAGAGACCTATGTCAAGTTCGCAAGGCACCAAAGTGGCAATAATAATAGATATAGTAAGGAATACTCCCAGCTGGTCAGGCATCCTGTTTTGCTTCTCTACTAGTGTCAACTACAATGGATGTATTGGTCGGTTATGCTTATTAACAGGGGATGTAGTTGGATTAAATTCTGTTATTAAGGGATCTAGCTTGATGAAATATGAGGACGAGAGTTAAACAACTCAAACTTTGCCACAGATATAACCAATTCTTAATAGAGACATGTATTCCCTAGTGTTTGTGCGATGGTAACGCGACATGGCGACCAATCTTTGAGAGAAATCGTTGAAGGGGAGATATGGCACATGTTTGAGTTGCAGTAGTTTGATCATTGAACTTGTTCATATTAGGATCACAGAGTAAAAACCCAAATTCAAATAACTAAATTTTGCGGGGTACGATGCAGAGAAGCGTGCCGCTTTTTACTGGATAGACATTGATGCCGAAGGTGGTAAGTGAGGTGGCATAAAAGATAATATGGGGATAGTCTATATTGTTAAGAGTGTAAAGAAACACAGACTATTGCTCCTATCTGACTGGTTCAGCAGTTAAATCACTGGAATAGGACTAGAGTTTTGTTTAAAATGTAACTTTTACTTGTAACATATTTAAAAAGTGTGTAAAACAAAAGACACACCAGGACAAGATTGTGTACAAAAAAATCTTCCTTGTTGTAAAGGAGATGTAGTGCTCCATGAAAAAAAATGTCAATTCAATATTGGTGATATTATCATTTCTTTGCAGAGTTTGAGAAAATGCTCCAAATTGTTGCAAAACATGTGAGTGATCTATTTCCCAGGAGGATAAATATAAATCTCTGTGGGGTAATGACCCCTCCTACCCGTTCCGTAGTGTGTTAAAGTCCTGTTCCGTTCTTATGGCTGGGGACTGGGAAGCCTCACTTGTTTCTTTCGTATGATTTAGGCAATCAATCCTTGCCTTCTCCCGACGCGTTTCCTTATGGCCAGAATTCCTCAGGGGAGATAAGGCCAGATAACCTCCTTGACAGGGGGCACAAATTAAGTTGGAGCTGTTTTGAAGTTTAAATCTTCTGCAGTGGCAGGGATTCCTCATAGCACTTGTTTCCTCGTGCTGAAGTGAACGCTGGTTCCGGCGTATGACGTCATCTCCCCTGAGGAATTCTGGCCATAAGGGAACGCGTCGGGAGAAGGCAAGGATTGATTGCCTAAATCATACGAAAGAAACAAGTGAGGCTTCCCAGTCCCCAGCCATAAGAACGGAACAGGACTTTAACACACTACGGAACGGGTAGGAGGGGTCATTACCCCACAGAGATTTATATTTATCCTCCTGGGAAATAGATCACTCACATGTTTTGCAACAATTTGGAGCATTTTCTCAAACTCTGCAAAGAAATGATAATATCACCAATATTGAATTGACATTTTTTTTTGCATGGAGCACTACATCTCCTTTACAACAAGGAAGATTTTTTTGTAAACAATCTTGTCCTGGTGTGTCTTTTGTTTTACACACTTTTTAAATATGTTACAAGTAAAAGTTACATTTTAAACAAAACTCTAGTCCTATTCCAGTGATTTAATTACAAATTCTTGTAGAGTATACAAAATATCAAGTCCTGTGGTGGAAGGTTTCAAATATACCACTAACACCTTAAATTGGTTCAGCAGTTAGAAGATAATAATACTATATAGACCTGAATAGGTTAAAGGGACATTGAGTAATTCTAGGGTATAATCAATATACTAATGGGGAACATTTATAGGTGTATAGATCCTAAAAGAATGGTCAGTTGTTTAAACAGAAATAGCAGCGGACTTTCTGATCGACACTTCCAACAAGTAGGGTAGAATATAATGTACCTACCAGTAAGTCATGATCAATAGGGAGATAACAAATTTATTAATCAATAGTTATTTATTGCTGTAGGTCAGGAGAGGGTAAATCATAGTGATAGGGGAACAATAAAAGTGAAAAGAAAACACATTATATTAAACATAAAACATATATTGTACTTATGTCCAGAGTGATAGTTCTGTGAAGGGTTGTGCTATGGTAGGAAAGGTGCGGTGAGGAAGAGCCGGATTAACTCAGTCCGTTGATGATCGATATTAAGTAATTCAGCGCCGTGGAGAACATCCACAGGCGTTAAACCAATCCTCAGCTGAAAAAGATTGCTTTGTCTTCCTGGATAACTCATCGTCTGACTGGAAAGACCATGAAATAGGGAATTTAATTTTTTCCCCAGCTGTTTTTGTAATAGTAAAAGAAAATATAAATTTTGCTATGACATTCACCTTTGCGTCTGCCAGTTTGTAATATGACATCTCAGTTTCTACTGCTGCGTGGTCGGGCCAGCAGTAGGTGAGGAAGAGCTTCCAAATATTGTGGACAGGCTGGGACCCTGTGGGCTCTATCAATAGCATAGGCTGCAGATAGAGTAGCATCTGGCAAAATGTCTTTGAACCATTATTAAAAAAAAGCTGTGGGATGCCTGCATTTAGTCCATAACGGTAATCCTAGGATCCTCACATTATTTAATTCTTAATATCATCAGCTCGTTGTGCCCACATTTCTGCAGTTTTTTCTAGTCATCTGATCTTTCCCGGAGTGGGAGCTGACGCGTCTTTCAGCTGACAAATTCTCATCTTGGCCTACATGGTTGCGTAGATTATGCAGGTCTAGATGAAGTAGACCAATATCCAGTAGTTAAGTAGTATTTGTAGGGCAACAGAAAAGTATTACTCACCCTGCCGCCGGCAATATGAGGGCTACAATAGCCAATCAGAGGAACCAATGCTATAGAAAGAGAAGGGATGGTTAGTGGTAAAGGAGAAACTAGCTATAGTGTTACCTATCACTTAAAGCTCAATAGTTGTGGTCAACAGAGCACATAATGCTTAACAGTGGCATTTAAACTATCTTACAATTAATTTATGCCATGAATGACACAAAGTACTTGTAATGTCGGGGTAGGGAGACAGACAGGTATGCTCTAATCTACCCGCCACTCAGTCCCTGCCTACTTGCACGACCCATCCTAGGCGACGGCGTACAACTGGGCGACGGTGCATGACAGACAAACAGACAAGGGTACACAGAAGCTAAGGGAAATGGGGCAGTTTCCCACGTGAGCAACAAGAGTAGTGAATTAGCCGAGTCAAACCATTAGTGTATGAGGTACCAAACGCAGAGCAGGAGCGTAGTCAGTAAAGCCAGGGTCAATTTGAAGCAGAGTTCAATAGTAATAGCAGTAACAGCAGAGACAGGAAACCATACAGAATCACAGGCAAGGGAAGAGCAGGAAATGAAGGTATAAATAGACCGAGGGCGGGAGCTAGCTCCGTCTGGCCAGGCTGTGATAGGTTCTCCCACTCCTCAGCCTACCAGCCTGAGTGGTAGCAGATCGAGTCACTCTATCAGACCTGGGAGCAGATGCAGACTAATTAACCACGGGCGTCGACACAGAAGCTGTGTCTGGCAGATCCTTTACAGTACCCCCCCCTTTTATGAGGGGCCACTGGACCCTTCCTAGGTGGACCTGGCTTATTGGAGAACCGAAGATGGAACCTCCTGAGCAATACCCCAGCGTGAAAATCCCGGGCGGGTACCAAGTCCTCTCCTCAGGACCGTATCTTCTCCAATGGACCAGGTACTGGAGGGAGCCTTGGACCATCCTGCTGTCCACAATCTTGGCCACCTCGAATTCTACCCCTTCAGGGGTGAGAACAGGGACCGGAGGTTTCCTCGAGGTAGCCAAGGACGGGGAGCAGCGTTTCAGGAAGGAGGCATGAAACACGTCGTGTATTTGAAAAGACGGGGGTAACTCCAGCCGGAAGGAGACAGGGTTAAGGACGTCAATGACCTTGTACGGCCCTATATACCGGGGAGCAAATTTTTTGGACGGAACTTTAAGACGCAAATTTTTTGAAGACAGCCACACCAGATCACCGACCACAAACAAGGGGTTAGCAGAACGTCTTCTATCTGCCTGAGTCTTTTGTATGCTCTGGGACGCCTCTAAGTTCTTCTGAACCTGGGCCCAGACTGTGCACAGTTCCCGATGAACTACATCTACCTCGGGATTGTTGGAACCACCAGGTGAAACGGAGGAGAACCGTGGATTAAACCCAAAATTACAGAAAAAGGGGGAGACCACTGATGAGTTACTGACACAGTTATTAAGGGAAAATTTGGTGAGGGCAATGAAGGAGACCCAATCATATTGACAGTCAGAGATAAAACACCTTAAATATTGTTCTAGAGACTGATTAGTCCTCTCAGTTTGGCCATTAGTTTCAGGATGGAAGGCCGAGGAGAAGGACAGATCAATCAACAACTTTTTACAGAAAGCTCTCCAAAACAATGAAACATATTGTACCCCTCTGTCAAAAACAATATTGACAGGAACCCCATGGAGACGCAGGATGTGTTTGACAAACAAGGTAGCTAACGTCTTGGCATTGGATAGTTTCTTGAGGGGCACAAAGTGGCACATCTTACTGAAGCGGTCTACTACAACCCACACCACCGACTTGCCTTGAGATGGAGGCAGATCGGTGATAAAATCCATGGAGATATGGGTCCAAGGTCTCTGGGGAATAGGCAAAGTACATAGTAAGCCCGCTGGTCGGGACCTGGGAGTCTTGGACCTGGCACAAATTTCACAAGCGGCGACGTAGGCCTTAACGTCTTTAGGCAACCCATGCCACCAATAGTTTCTAGCAATTTCGGAGAATAAGTCAGAATCAACAGAGGATATGATTATACCTGGGGGCAAAAGACAAGCAGGATATTCCTCCGAAGGAGGGCTGGCCATGAAGCTACGCGACAGTGCATCAGCTTGAATATTTTTAGACCCAGCCCTATAGGTGACCACAAAGTTGAATCTATTAAAAAACAACGCCCATCAAGCTTGTCTCGGATTTAGCCTCCGGGCAGATTCTAGGAAAACCAGATTCTTGTGGTCGGTAAGGACCGTTACCTGGTGCCTAGCCCCCTCCAAGAAGTGGTGCCACACTTCAAATGTCCATTTAATGGCTAAGAGTTTGCAGTTGCCCACGTCATAGTTACTCTCAGTGGGCGAGAACTTCCTGGAGAAGTAGACACAGGGACGGAGATGGGTGAGGGTTCTGGTACCCTGGGACAAGACAGCACCCACTCCCACCTCGGAGGCGTCAACCTCGACGATGAATGGCTCCATTTGGTTAGGCTGAATCAGCACTGGGGCAGAGATAAAGCACTTCTTAAGGATCTCAAAAGCCTGGACCACCTGCAGAGGCCAGTGGAGGAGATCAGCACCTTTGCGAGTAAGATCCGTAAGAGGCTTAGCGATGACCGAGAAGTTAGCAATAAATCTCCTGTAATAATTAGCAAACCCCAGGAAGCACTGTAACGCCTTCAGGGAGGCAGGTTGGACCCATTCAGCTACAGCCTGAACCTTGGCAGGGTCCATGCAGAATTCATTAGAAGTGAGAATTTGACCCAAAAATGGTATCTCCTGCATCCCAAACACACATTTTTCGGATTTAGCAAAGAGTTTGTTTTCCCGAATGGCCTGGAGCACCTTCCTGACATGTTCAATGTGGGAGGACCAGTCCTTGGAAAACACAAGTATGTCATCAAGGTACACTACAAGAAATACCACCAGGTAGTCTCTTAAAATCTCATTTATGAAATTCTGGAAGACCGCGGGAGCATTACACAACCCAAAGGGCATGACGAGATACTCGAAATGACCTTCGGGCGTGTTAAACGCAGTCTTCCACTCATCCCCTTCTCTGACTCGGATAAGGTTATAAGCCCACCGAAGATCAAACTTAGAGAACCATTGGGCCCCCTGAACCTGATTGAAGAGATCAGGAATCAAATGAAGGGTGTCACGGGCACTGGGTTTGTGGACTCCGCCGTAGCGGGGAGGCAGCTGACCAGGTCACAGTCTATGTGAAAGTAGATAGCAGACCGTAATGTTTAGGTACCTGTAATAGTCCGGGCGGTGACTGTGGCCTCAGCACGGATGGAGACAGGTGCGGAAAGTGGCGCCAGACGTGGCGGGCAGTATCCGATGAGCCGATGGTACTTGACGTGGCAGATGGCACTTGACGTGGCAGATGACACTTGACGTGGCAGATGGCACTTGACGTGGCAGATGGCACTTGACGTGGCAGATGGCACTTGACGGGGCAGATGGCACTTGACGGGGCAGATGGCACTTGATGTGGCAGATGGCACTTGAACACGGGTAGGCACAGGAACAATGCGGAATACAGGAACGGTAACAGGGCATGAGTAACAGCAGGAACGGGAGACACTAAGGGACCATTTGCGAGACAGACAGGGAAAGACTAACAACGCTCAGGCAAGGATCAGAAGGGCTGGGGCATTCTTATAGAGCAGGGAATCACGTGGGTTAATGATAATTGATTCCATGTGCGCGCGCTGGCCCTTTAAGAGCGGGCGCGAGCGTGCGCGCGCACCCTACGGGACCCGGCCGGACGGAGCGGAAGCGAGCGCTGGCATCTCCTAGGAGGGCGCTACAGTATCCCCCCTCTTACGCCCCCTCTTCTTGGGGCCAGAGTGAGAGAGGAACTTTTTAATAAGAGTAGGAGCACTGAGGTTCTCTTCTGGCTCCCAGGACCTCTCCTCAGGACCAAACCCTCTCCAGTCCACCAGATAGAAAGTCCTTCCTCCTACCCTCTTGCGGTCCAGGATCTCCTTTACCTCGAATACATCAGAAGTACCGCTGGAAGCAACTGTGGAACTAGAGGTCTTGCTGTAGCGGTTCAGGACCACTGGTTTCAGGAGGGACACATGGAAGGAGTTAGGGATTCTGAGGGTAGGGGGCAGCCGCAGCTTATAGGAAACAGGGTTAATTTGTTGCAGGATCTCGAAGGGACCAAGGAACCTGGGAGCAAACTTGTATGAAGGCACCCTCAAGCGAATGTTTCGAGAGGACAGCCAGACTTTAGTCCCAGGAAGATACTGAGGCGGCTCTCTTCTTTTGGTATCTGCCTTACGCTTCATGCGTTCGACCGCCTGCAAAATAGAGGACCGGGTCTGTTGCCAGATTTGCAGGAAGTCCCCATATGCAGAGTCAGCAGAGGGTACCTGAGATGAAGTCGACACTGGAAGAGGAACTCTGGGATGTTGACTGTACACGATGTGAAACGGAGTGGAGGTGGTGGACTCACTTGTGTGGTTGTTATATGAAAACTCCGCCCATGGAAGTAGCTGTACCCAGTTATCGTGCTGTGAAGAAATGAAGTGGCGGAGGTAATTTTCCATGATCTGGTTGATCCTCTCAACTTGCCCATTGGACTGGGGGTGATAGGCAGAGGAAAAGTCCAAACTCACATCCAGGAGTTTACAGAGGGCTCTCCAGAACTTGGAGGTAAACTGAACCCCCCGGTCGGACACAATGTGAAGAGGCAAGCCATGCAAGCGGAAGATGTGCTGAATGAAGAAGCTTGCTAGTCGAGGAGCAGAGGGTAGGCCGGTTAGCGGGATAACATGTGCCATCTTAGAGAACCGGTCCACCACCTCCCAGATGGTGTTGCATCATGCTGAGAGAGGAAGGTCCGTGACGAAGTCCATAGCAATGTGCTGCCAGGGGGCACTGGGTACAGGCAGGGGTTGAAGCAGGCCGGCAGGCTTACTGTGAGCCACCTTGTTAGAGGCACACACCGTGCAGGCAGAGACAAAGTCCAGAACATCTTTAGGTAGCGTGGGCCACCAGAAGTGACGAGCGACCAGGTCTTGGGTTTTACGGACACCAGCGTGCCCAGCCAGTTTAGAACTGTGTCCCCAGCGGAGAATTCTTTTTCTGTCAGCCAACCGAACAAAAGTTCTCCCTGGAGGAATATCTCTAAGCTGCAGAGGATTGGCGGTGACAACGCAGGATGGGTCTATGATCGTCTGAAGGGACTCCACCGTGTCTTCCGTTTCGAATGATCTTGACAGGGCATCGGCCCTCACGTTCTTGTCCAAGGGACGGTAGTGGAGCAGAAATTGGAAACGGGTGAAGAACAGTGACCACCTGGCTTGACGAGGGTTCAGTCTTTGAGCGGACTGAAGGTAAGTGAGATTCTTGTGGTCGGTGAAGATCAGGATGGGGTGAGCAGCGCCCTCCAGAAGATGTCTCCACTCCTCCAGGGCCAATTTGATAGCCAGTAGCTCCCGATCTCCAATGGAATAATTGCGCTCAGCAGAGGAATACAGTCTTGAGTAGTAGCCACACACTACTGCCTTTCCTTTGGAGCTCCTCTGGAACAGAAGTGCGCCTGCACCAACAGAGGAAGCGTCCACCTCCAGTGAGAACTGCCGAGATATGTCAGGGTGATGGAGGATCGAAGCTGAAGTGAAGGCTTTCTTGAGGCTAATGAATGCGGACTCTGCCTCCGGAGTCCACACCTTGGCGTTCACACCCTTCTTGGTAAGGGTAGAGATGGGGGCCGTCAGAGAAGAAAAGTTCGGAATAAACTGCCGGTAGAAATTGGCGAAACCCAGGAACCGCTGTATGGCCCTTAGGCCTTGAGGACGTGGCCATTCCAGGACAGACTTTAGCTTCTCAGGGTCCATCTTAAGGCCTTGATCCGAGATGACATAGCCCAGGAAGAGCAGAGACCTCTTTTCAAATGTGCATTTCTCTAACTTGGCATACAAGTGATTCTCTCTTAGTCGCAGAAGAACTTGACGAACGTGCCTCCGATGGGTCATCAGATCTGGGGAGAAGATTAGAATATCATCGAGATAAACTACAACACACGTATAGAGGAGATCTCGGAAGATGTCATTAACGAACTCCTGAAATACTGCGGGAGCGTTACACAGTCCGAAGGGCATCACTCGGTATTCGTAGTGCCCATCGCGGGTGTTAAATGCCGTCTTCCATTCGTCACCCCGGCGAATCCGGATTAGATTATAGGCCCCTCGCAGGTCTAGCTTGGAAAAAATTTTGGCTCCTCGTATGCGATCACACAGCTCGGAAATGAGTGGCAACGGGTATTTGTTCTTGACCGTGATCTGATTGAGACCACGGTAGTCAATGCAGGGTCGGAGAGATCCATCTTTCTTTTTAACGAAGAAGAATCCTGCCCCGGCCGTGGAGGAAGATTTTCGAATAAAACCCCTCTCCAAGTTCTCCTTGATATAGGCTGACATTGATAACGTCTCTGGCAAGGAGAGAGGATATACTCGTCCACGGGGAAGAGAAGCATTGGGCACCAGTTCAATGGGACAGTCATAATTCCGATGAGGAGGCAACGTCTCAGCCTCTCGTTTGCAGAAGACATCCGCAAAACTGGCATACTGAGAAGGTAGGTCGGAGAGTGACTGAGGCAGAGGAGGCACAACAGGACGGACTTGTGACAGGCAATGGCTATGGCACCTAGAACCCCATTGAAGAACTTCTCCAGAACTCCAGTCGAGTGTCGGGGCGTGTAGACGGAGCCATGGCAGACCCAGCAGGATAGGATTGATAGCCTTGGGTAGTACCAGGAAGGAGATCTGTTCTGAGTGAAGAGCTCCGACCCGTAATGTCACCGGCTCAGTGATGAGCATGATTGGATCAGGTAGCGGTAGACCATTCACAGAGGCAACTGCCAGGGGTCTCTCCAGACGGACTGTGGGTAGTTGAAACCGATCCACTAGATCTTGGTGGATAAAATTAGCAGCCGCTCCAGAGTCAAGATAGGCGGAGGAAGGATGTGATGCCTGTCCGGTGACGATGGCCACAGGTATTGATAATTTGGAAGAGGTTTTAACGTTTGGAGACGTTCCACCTAGAGTTGCCTCTCCAACCAACCCTAGGTACTGGAGTTTCCCGGTTTCTGTGGGCATTGACGCACAAAATGACCCTTGAGGCCGCAATACATGCAAAGTCCAGAGGAGCGTCTGCGCTGCTTCTCCTGTTCAGATAACCGGACTCTGTCTACCTGCATGGGTTCCTCAGGTAGCGCACTAGGAGTGAACAATTGTGGTCTCTGGGCAGGGGGTGCTGGTCTGTGGACCCGGCTCTCCTGACGAACCTCTTGAGAGCGCTCCCGGATTCTCATATCAACCCGGGTGGCTAACAGGATGAGGGCATCCAAGGTAGAAGGAAGATCGCGGGCTGCCAGTTCGTCCTTGATGTGAGAGGACAGTCCCTGCCAGAAGGTCGCCACCAGTGCCTCATTGTTCCATGCCAGCTCGGCTGCTAGGGTACGGAAGGAGATCGCATACTCCCCTACTGTGGAGCCTTCTTGCTTGAGGGTCAACAGAGTGGCTGCGGCAGAGGATGTTCGACCCGGCTCCTCGAACACGGCACGAAAGGACTGCAGGAACAAGGCTAGGTCCGCGGATACAGCACCTTGTTGCTCCAAGATTGGGTTTGCCCATGCGAGGGCCTTGCCAGCGAGGAGGGAGATAATGAACGCTACTTTAGCGTCCTCGGAGGGGAAGAGATGAGGCCGTAGCCTAAAATGCACCGTGCATTGATTAAGAAATCCTCGGCATGCTCTGGGATCACCGTCATAGCGAGGAGGAAGAGGCAAAGGAACTGAGGATCCGGAACAAACAGGGGGAGCAACAGGCAGTGGCACAGCAACAGCTTCTGGAGGAAGATCCGGGGGTGGAACAGCGAGTAGATCCAGGCGGACCAGAATAGAATTCACCGCCTCAAGGAGTTGATCCTGACGAGGTCATGCATCTCCGTCTGAATTTTCTGTACTGGGGTCTTGGGCTGGCCAGCGGGTTCCAGGGCCTGAGCGTACTGTCACGGGCACTGGGTTTGTGGACCCACTAGGCCGCTCCGCCGTAGCGGGGAGGCAGCTGACCATGTCACAGTCTATGTGAAAGTAGATAGCAGACAGTAATGTTTAGGTACCTGTAATAGTCCGGGCGGTGACTGTGGCCTCAGCACGGATGGAGACAGGTGCGAAAAGTGGCGCCAGACGTGGCGAGCAGTATCCGATGAGCCGATGGTACTTGACGTGGCAGATGGCACTTGACGTGGCAGATGACACTTGACGTGGCAAATGGTACTTGATGTGGCAGATGGCACTTGATGTGGCAGATGGCACTTGACGTGGCAGATGGCACTTGACGTGGCATATGGCACTTGACGTGGCAGATGGCACTTGAACACGGGTAGGCACAGGAACAATGCGGAATACAGGAAAGGTAACAGGGCACGGGTAACAGCAGGAACGGGAGACACTAAGGGACCATTTGCGAGACAGACAGGGAAAGACTAACAACGCTCAGGCAAGGATCAGAAGGGCTGGGGCATTCTTATAGAGCAGGGAATCACGTGGGTTAATGATAATTGATTCCATGTGCGCACGCTGGCCCTTTAAGAGCGGGCGCGAGCGTGCGCGCGCACCCTACGGGACCCGGCCGGACAGAGCGGAAGCGAGCGCTGGCATCTCCTAGGAGGGAGACGGAGGCCAGCGCTCACAGATCCATGGCTGCGGGCGTCGGGAGGTGAGTGAACCCGACGGCCCGCGGCCATGGGCGCTACAAAGGGGATACTGGTTCCTTACAATGACCTTATTCAAGTTTCGGTAATCGATGCACGGCCTAAGACCACCATCCTTCTTCCCTACGAAGAAGAAGCCAGCACCTACCGGAGAAGTAGAGGGGCGAATGTAACCCTTGGCCAGGCTTTCCTGGATATATTCTCTTATGGCCTCACGTTCGGGACAAGAGAGATTAAAAATCCTACCCTTAGGGAGCTTAGCTCCTGGTACCAAAATCGATAGCGCAATCATATTCTCTATGAGGAGGTAACACTTCGCGGAGGCCTTTTTAGAAAAAACATCAGCGAAGTCCTGAATAAACTCAGGTAGAGTGTTCACCTCCTCAGGGAGAGAAATAAAATGAACAGAAAAACAGGACGTCATGCATTCATTACCCCATTTGGTAAGTTCCCCAGTATTCCAGTCAAACGTGGGATTATGCATCTGCAACCAGGGAAGGCCTAAAACCAAATCGGATGATAATCCCTGCATCACCAGTACAGAGCACTGCTCCAAATGAATGGAGCCAACAATGAGTTCAAAAACTGGGGTATGCTGCGTAAAATAACCATTAGCAAGTGGAGTGGAGTCGATACCCACTACCGGGACAGGTTTAGGCAAATCAATCAATGGCATAGCTAGAGACATAGCAAATTCCACAGACATAATATTAGCAGAAGACCCTGAATCCACGAAGGCACTGCCGGTGCCAGACCTATCCTCAAAAGAGACCTGAAAGGGAAGTAAGATCTTATTAGGTTTCATATTTACGGGAACTACCTGTGCGCCCAAGCGACCTCCCCGATGGTCACTTAGGCGCGGAAGTCTTCCAGCTGCCTATTCTTACGCTCAGGACAGTTTTTCACTTGATGCTTGTCATCCCCACAGTAGAAGCAGAGACCATTCTTAATGCGGAGCTCTCTACGTTGTTGGGGAGACACGGAGGCCCCGAGTTGCATTGGTTCATCCGAGATTCCCATGGAAGAACGAAGCAACAGAACCTCGGGAGCCATCATGGGGGAGCCAGAGGAGAAGGCACAAAAACGTTCAAGTTGTCGTTCCCTGAGACGTCGGTCAAGACGTACCGCTAAAGCCATAACCTGATCTAGAGAGTCAGAAGAGGGATAGCTAACTAATAGGTCTTTCAGGGCGTTCGACAGACCCAATCTAAACTGGCACCTCAAAGCAGGGTCATTCCACTGAGAAGCTACGCACCACTTCCTAAAGTCAGAACAGTACTCCTCAACGGGTCTCTTACCCTGACGTAAGGTCACCAGCTGACTCTCGGCAAAGGCAGTCTTGTCAGTCTCGTCATAGATGAGCCTGAGAGCAGAAAAAAAAAGGTCAACAGAGGAAAGTTCAGGGGCGTTAGGAGCCAAGGAGAAGGCCCATTCTTGGGGGCCATCCTGGAGCCAGGACATAATTATACCCACTCGCTGACTCTCAGAACCTGAGGAGTGGGGTCTTAATCGGAAATAGAGCCTACAACTATCCCGAAAGGAGAAAAAAGTCTTACGGTCCCCTGAGAACCAGTCAGACAACTTGAGGTGGGGTTCAAGAGGTGAGGTGGAGGGCACTACCTGGTTAGCATCACGCTGGTTGCACCTCTCAGCCAGGGCTTGGACCTGTAGGGAGAGACCCTGCATTTTCTGAGCCAGGTTCTCAAGGGGGTCCATAGTTGTGTAGGAACCAGGGTAGAAAAGGTATATGGGCCTGTGATTATGTAATGTAAGGGTAGGGAGACAGACAGGTGAGCCCTAATCTACCTGCCACTTAGTCCCTGCCTACTTGCACGGCCCGTCCTAGGCGACGGCGTACAACTGGACGACGGTCCCTACGCTCAATAAGTGCACGACAGACAAACAGACAAGGGTACACAGAAGCTAAGGGAAATGGGGCAGTTGCCCACGGAAACACTGTGAGCAACAAGAGTAGTGAACGAGCCGAGTCAAACCAGGAGTGTACGAGGTACCAAACGTAGAGCAGGAGCGTAGTCAGTAAAACCAGGGTCAATTTGAAGCAGAGGTCAATAGTAATAGCAGGAACAGCAGAGCCAGGAAACCAGACAGAATCACAAGCAAAGGAAGAGCATGAAATGAAGGTATAAATAGACCGAGGGCGGGAGCTAGCTCTGTCTGGCCAGGCTGTGATAGGTTCTCCCACTCCTCAGCCTACCAGCCTGAGTGGTAGCAGATCGAGTCACTCTATCAGACCTGGGAGCAGATGCAGACTGATTAACCACGGGCGTCGACACAGAAGCTGTCTGGCAGATCCTTTACAGTACTAAAATGCAAACAATTATGTGGCAAAGACCTAGCATTAGATTACCCATACACGTAGCGGATTTGATGCAGAAATCCCGCAGTGTATCTGCAACAAATTCTGCAAGTGTTATGTGTGGATTTTGCTGCAGATTTCACCCCTTCTAAATTGAAAAGGGTGAAATCTGCAGTGAACATTCAGAACTAAGTGAGCATAAGATCTAATAATCCGCAGCATGCTCTGATTTACTTCCAGAAAATGTTCAGCAGCATGTAGATGAGATTCCACCTGCAATTCCAAATGGAAAATCCACAACAAATCCGCTGCGTGTGCTGGGCCCTAATGCTTTAATGCATTTAATGATCTTGAAAAGAAGGAATACTTATCCGTTCATGCCCATGTCTGTTGTCCACAATTTCTAGAGGTGCTGCTTTCAATAAGAAACAAAGTAGTTACTGTATCAGTTATGTTTTCACATCTGCAAATCCATATCCAACATTACACTTTTTAAGGTTGACAACTAGCTTCAACTACAAAAATAATTTGAATGGGGGAGGGTTTGGTTGGATCCAGATATGCAAAATAGATTTTAGCCCTGCAGCTGAAATTCTATGTGACAATTTTATACTATCCAGAGAGATGGCAACAACAGCTAGGTCAATTAAAGGGGTTGTCCGAGATATATTTTTATTTTAAAGTTAAACACACAATGCACACATTAAGTATTCCCTAATATACTTACCTGTGCAATCTTGCTTCTGTTCTCCGTTCTGGCAGCTCTTTTCTGCCGATCACATGTCTTCTGACGTCACGTTTTCTTCCTCCTCCACTGTCGTGTCGTGTCCCGATCACATGGTCTCGCCCCAGTGAGACCTCGGATGGGACACGACACGTCACTGGAGACGTGACGTTTCTGCGCGTGCCCGCCCACCCAGCCTATGCATCTTTTCACTGTGAACGCGCCTATGCGTGTTCACAGTGAAAAAAGTGAAGAGGGACGGCACCCGCGGACTAGAAAGGTACAGTGACCTCTGTACTTTTAGTTCTTCCCCTATCAAAGCCTACACATAGTAGGCTTTGATAGGAAATTATACAACACTATGCAGCACACGGGTCGCATGCAGCCCTTGAGGCTGTTATCTGCGGCCCGCGGGACACCGTGCACTGTTTAACAACTGGTTCCCGACCGCTGGCTGTATTTTTACGGCCAGCGGTCAGGGACGGGTCCTTAAAACCCGAGCCATAGACTTTCTACGGCTCGGGTTTTAACTTGCTGCCCGCGCGATCGGGCAGCTGAATGTCGGGACTCCGGCTGTCAGTGACTGCCGGGGACCCTGAGGAGAGGATAGAAGCAGCTTTAGCTGCTTCTGTCTTCTCCGATGTCTTTTTACACAGCGCTCAATGAACGCTGTGTATAGGAATAGAGACAGCGGCCCCGCGTCGCTGTCTCTATTCCTCCCGGTGATCATGTGATCACATGTGGTCACATGATCACCGGGTGCCGTTACTGACAGACTGTTGCTGGGTCTTACTAGACCCAGCACAGCCCTATTAGTGACAATCGTCACTATGAGAGGGCTGATTTCCCCTGTAACTGGGGCTGCTGTGCAGCTCCAGTTACAGTGGAAAAACATGTAAAAGAAAGAAAAAAAATATATAAAGTTCCCCAAAGGTCTTTTCTGACCTTTGAGGGACAGACCATAGTAAAAAAAAAATAGTAAAGTAAAGTGCAAAAAAAAATACAATAATAAATACACATAAAATACCCACCCCAAAAAAATACCGTTCCCCCCGCCAATCATTGTTGTAACGCTAGCGCTGACCCAATTACCCTAATATAGACATGTAATATATACAAATTTACGGTAGACAATGACGATCACAAATAAAAGGTCTATTTTAGGGTAAAACTATGTTATTACCCCAAAAAAAAATAGCTGAAACGTAAAAAAGCTTTTTTTTTTACTATTATTTTCAAACTTTATGAAAGAAAATTCTAAAATGGCAAAAAAGGTGTGTATAAAAACGATAAAAAATGAAACCTGCATTGTCTACGGAAAAAACATCGCAAAAATCACGTCGTTAGCCCAACAAATGAAAAAGTTATAGCCATTTAACGAACACGTGCTAAAAATGGCTAAACGGTGTCTGGTCCTGAAGGCGCAAAATAGCCCGGTCCTGAACTGGATAAGATCTTCTGGGGTCCTGTATCTAAGCCTACATTGTTAGGGTATGTTCACACGAGGGCGTCCATAACTGCTGAAATTACGGGGATGTTTCCGCCTGTTTTTTTTTAAGCGGAAACAGCGTAGCAAAACTTGTAAAAAACGGCCCGAAAATTCGTACCATTGATTTCAATGGGAGGCGTCGGCGTCTTTTTCCCGCGAGCAGTAAAACTGCCTCGTGGGAAAAAGAAGCGACATGCTCCATCTTCGGGCGTTTACGCCTCTGACCTCCCATTGACTTCAATGGGAGGCAGAGAAAGCGTATTTCCGTTGTTTTATGCCCGCGGCACTCAATTGCCGGAAACATGACGGAAAACGACGCGAAAAACGCAACAAAAAAAGCCGCAAAAACAACGCCAAAAAGGCTGCGATAAACGCAGCGAAAAACATCGCAAATAAAGCCGCGAAAAAAGAGGCAAAAAACGCCACGAAAAACGACAGGAAAAACGCCACGAAAGACGCAACGAAAAACGCAGAAAAAAAAACGCAAACAGCGACGCAAAAAAAAGAGGCGAAAAAGGACGCAAAAAAGGATACGATAAACGCCACGGAAAACGTTGCAAAAAACATCGCGGAAAAAGCCGCAAACAAAGAGGCAAAGAACGCCGCAAAAAACTACTGGGAAAACGCCACGAAAGACGCAACGAAAAACGCAGCAAAAATAGCCGCAAACAACGATGCAAAAAAAGAAACGATACGAAAAAGGCTACGATAAACGCAACGGAAAACACAGCAAAAAAAGACGCAAACAAACAAGCAAAAAACGCCAAGATAAACGAAGCGAAAAACGGCCCGAACAAAGCGGCAAACAAAACCGCAAACAAAGCCGCAAACAGCGCACAAAAAACTCCGGGAAAAATGACGCAAAAATCAACGTGCAGGGAGAGGTAAATCTGCCGCAAACTTCAAGACGGAATTTTGAGGCAGATATTCTTCCTGCAAAAAAACTGTGTGTGAACATGGCCTTAGTGGAGAGAGACATGAGATAGAAGAGGGTGGACGAGGGTGAGGGAGACACGAAGAGGTTTATAGACCTGAAAAGAGAAAGAAAACATAAATGTGAAAAACATAATGGGGGGAGAACATTTGCTCATCATCCTTCAAGAATGTCAGCAAGGAGAAAAGTCCAGTGAAGGAGGTCAGCGGGGAGGAGCAAGGACAGCTCACGTGAACTCTTGGAAGGTACGTGCACGCTCATTGCAGCCTGCAATGAGCGTGCACGGGAAAAAAGTTTCATAACAAGGAAACATCAACAAACCAGAGCTGAACTGCATGTAAACAAACCGTGCTAAATTCAAAGAAGAAATGTGCTAAGTAGAATTTTTTTTTAAAATAATGCTTTATTTAGGTTGTCTGTATAAGGGGTAATGTATGACAGAGTTTTTGAAAAAATGTTGGTATCTCGGACAACCCCTTTAAGGAAATATCAATCAAATATGGCCCATAGTGGGTAAAAAAAAAGGACATCGTTTGGCTGTAAATATATAGACTTTAAGCCAAAATTTCTGTGTAGCACAGCTTTATTACCTTGCTTCTAGATAGCCCAAAAAAAATCACTATCAGAATGTTTTAGATTTACTACATGTCTAAAAAATGCCTCTTACTAAATGACTAGCCAATAGGTGTGGAGTAAATGTCCTTCTTCTCCTTGGAGTGCTGAGGAGATCAGCACCCTACACACTGACTTTTTCCATCGACAAATTAACCTCCTGACTAGAGATGAGCGAACCGGGACAACCGAACCCGGTTTCGGTCCGAACTTCCGGAAAAGTTCGGTTCGCAGCGAATCCGAACTTCACCGGTTTCGGCCGAACCCGTTTTGACCGAACCCGGTCAAAAACATTATACAAATCGGCAGCCACTTATCTCTATCAATCACTGATAGAGAAAAGAGGCTGCTGATTAAAAATAAAATAAAAAGCATTTCATACGTACCCGGTCGTTGTCTTGGTGACGAGTCCCTCTTCTTCCTCCAGTCCGACCTTTTCTGACGCGGCAGCCTGTGATTGGCTGCAGAGGCCTCTGCAGCCTGTGATTGGCTGCAGAGGCCGCGGCAGCCTGTGATTGGCTGCAGCGCTCACATGGGCTGCATCGCATCAAGGAATGTCGGGCCGGATGTCGAGAGGGACGCGTCACCAAAGCAACGGCCAGGAGACCGGACTGGAGGAAGCAGGGAGTTCCCGGTAAGTATGAACGTCTTTTTTTTTACAGGTACTGTGATCGGTCGTCACTGTCCAGGGTACTGAAACAGTTACTGCCGATCAGTTAACTCTTTCAGCACCCTGGACAGTGACTATTTGGGTATGTGCACACACACTAATTACGTCCGTAATTGACGGACGTATTTCGGCTGCAAGTACCGGACCGAACACAGTGCAGGGAGCCGGGCTCCTAGCATCATACTTATGAACGATGCTAGAAGTCCCTGCCTCGCTGCAGGACAACTGTCCCGTACTGTAAACATGATTATACTACGGGACAGTTGTCCTGCAGCAAGGCAGGGACTCCTAGCGTCGTACATAAGTATGATGCTAGGAGCCCGGCTCCCTGCACTGTGTTCGGTCCGGGACTTGCGGCCGAAATATGTCCGTCAATTACGGACGTAATTAGTGTGTGTGCACATACCCTTACTGACGTCGCCTAGCAACGCTGCCGTAATGACGGGTGCACACATGTAGCCACCCGTCATTACGGGGCCTCATGCACACGAGTCGACCATAAAAACACCCGTTATCACGGGTCGTAATTACGACCCGAAATAGCGGGCCCATAGACTTCTGTTAGCCACGGGTACCTTCCCGTTTTCTCACGGGAAGGTGCCCGTGCCGTTAAAAAGATAGAACATGTTCTATTTTTTTATTTTACGGGCCGTGCTCGTAATTACGACTCGTAATTACGAGCACGGCCGGCCACGAGCAGCCGGCCGCTTTTGCGAACCGTGCTGTCATTATAATTATAGCAGCACGGCCCGTAAAATAGAAAAATAGAACATGTTCTATTTTTTTAACGGCACGGGCACCTTCCCGTGAGAAAACGGAAAGGTACCCGTGGGTAACAGAAGTCTATGAGCCCGTTATTGCGGGTCGTAATTACGACCCGCGATAACGGGTGTTTTTACGGTCGTGTGCATAATGGGAGCACGGCTCGGAAAAACGAACGGCTGCCCGTGCTCATCTCCTGAAATACTCTGTGCTGCCTTAAACTCTGTGGACAGGTCAGGATCCTGTTTCTTTTAAATGCTGCTAGGGAACCCGCTCGATCCACTATATAAGGCTACGCTACAGTGCAGCATTTAAAAGAAACAGGATCCTGACCTGTCCACAGAGTTTAAGGCAGCACAGAGTATTTCAGGAGATGAGCGTGCAGATTCAGTGCTGCTGTGAACTCTGCTCTTACCATTATGTAGCTCTCAGTCTGTTACCTCTCCTCCACTCCTGTCCTCAAGAACACCTTCACATGATTGGCAAGTCACCACGTAATGGTAAGAGCAGAGTTCACAGCAGCACAGAGTATTTCAGGAGATGAGCGTGCGGATCTTGTGCGTGGTGGTGACTTGCCAATCATGTGAACGTGTTATAGAGGACAGGAGAGGAGTAGATGTAACAGACTGAGCTACGTAATGGTAAGAACAGAGTTCACAGCAGCACTGTAATGGTGGGGGGGGGGGTAGGGAAACGGACAAGTGAGCCCTAATCTACCCGCCACTCTGTCCCTGCCTACTTGCAACGACCCGCCCTAGACGACGGGGTACAACTGGGCGGCGGTCCCTGCGCTCAGTAAGTGCATGACAAACACGACAAACAAACAAGGGAACACAAGCAAGGGAAATGGGCAGTTGCTCGCGGAAACACCGTGAGCAACAGAGTAGTGAACGAGCCGAGTCAAGCCAGGAGAGTGCGAGGTACAAAGCGAAAAGCAGAAGAGTAGTCGGTAAGCCAGGGTCTGTATGGAGCAGGATCAAAAAGTAGCAGGAGCTGTAGCTGGGCCAGGAAACCTCAAGGAAAGAATTCACAAGCACAGATGGACAGGAAGAGCAGGCTTAAATAGACCGAGGGCGGGAGCTAGCTGAGTCTGGCCAGGTTGCGATAGGCTCTCCCACTCCTAAGCCTGCCAGCCTGAGTGGAGGAAGCTGGTGTCTGTCTCAGGGATGTACACTCAGGTGTTGACTGATTAATTCTGGGAGTTAACCCTGAAGCAGTGCCTGGCAGATCCTTTACAGTACCCCCCCTTTTATGAGGGGCCACCGGACCCTTTCTAAGTGGACCTGGCTTACTGGGGAAACGCAGGTGGAACCTCCTGACCAATACCCCAGCGTGAACATCCCGGGCGGGTACCCAAGTCCTCTCCTCGGGCCCGTATCCTCTCCAATGGACCAGGTACTGGAGGGAGCCTTGGACCATCTTGCTGTCCACGATCCTGGCCACCTCAAATTCCACCCCCTCAGGGGTGAGGACGGGAACAGGAGGTTTCCTCGAGGGGGCCAAGGACGGGGAGCAGCGTTTCAGGAGGGAGGCATGAAACACGTTGTGTATACGAAAAGACGGGGGTAACTCCAGCCGGAAAGAGACAGGACTGAGGACCTCAATGACCTTATACGGCCCAATAAACCGGGGAGCAAACTTTTTGGACGGAACCTTGAGACGCAAGTTCCTGGATGACAACCACACCAGATCCCCGACCACAAACAGGGGGTTATCAGAACGTCTTCTATCGGCCTGAGCCTTCTGTATGCTCTGGGACGCCTCTAGGTTCTTCTGAACCTGGGCCCAGACTGTGCACAGATCCCGATGAACGACCTCCACCTCGGGATTGTTGGAACAACCAGGTGAAACGGAGGAGAACCGTGGATTAAACCCAAAATTACAGAAAAAGGGAGAGACCCCTGACGAGTTACTGACCCGGTTATTAAGGGAAAATTCGGCGAGGGGAATGAAAGAAACCCAATCAAATTGACAGTCAGAGACAAAACATCTTAAGTATTGTTCTAGAGACTGATTAGTCCTCTCCGTTTGGCCATTGGTTTCAGGATGGAAGGCAGAGGAGAAGGACAGATCAATCCCCAACTTATTACAGAAGGCTCTCCAAAACAATGAAACAAATTGTACCCCTCTGTCAGAAACAATATTGACGGGGACCCCATGGAGACGCAGGATGTGTTTGATAAACAAGGTAGCCAACGTCTTGGCGTTGGGTAGTTTCTTGAGGGGCACAAAGTGGCACATTTTACTGAAGCGGTCTACCACCACCCACACCACCGACTTGCCTTGGGATGGAGGCAAATCGGTGATAAAATCCATGGAGATATGTGTCCAAGGTCTCTGGGGAATGGGCAACGAACGCAGTAAGCCCGCTGGTCGGGACCTGGGAGTCTTGGACCTGGCACAAACCTCACAGGCGGCGACGTAGGCCTTAACGTCTTTAGGCAACCCAGGCCACCAATAATTTCTGGTAATGAGGTGTTTGGTACCCAGGATGCCTGGATGGCCAGATAGTGCGGAGTCGTGATTTTCCCTAAGTACCCTTAGCCGGAATTGCAGGGGAACAAACAGCTTAGCACAGATGGACAGGAAGAGCAGGCTTAAATAGACCGAGGGCGGGAGCTAGCTGAGTCTGGCCAGGTTGCGATAGGCTCTCCCACTCCTAAGCCTGCCAGCCTGAGTGGAGGAAGCTGGTGTCTGTCTCAGGGATGTACACTCAGGTGTTGACTGATTAATTCTGGGAGTTAACCCTGAAGCAGTGCCTGGCAGATCCTTTACAAGCACAGAGTATTTCAGGAGAGGAGCGTGCAGATTCAGTGCTGCTGTGAACTCTGCTCTTACCATTACGTAGCTCAGTCTGTTACCTCTCCTCGACTCCTGTCCTCAATAACACCTTCACATGATTGGCAAGTCCCCACCCCGCACAAGATCCGCACGCTCATCTCCTGAAATACTCTGTGCTGCTGTGAACTCTGCTCTTACCATTACGTGGTGACTTGCCAATCATGTGAAGGTGTTCTGGAGGACAGGAGTGGAGGAGAGGTAACAGACTGAGAGCTACGTAATGGTAAGAGCCGAGTTCACAGCAGCACTGAATCTGCACGCTCATCTCCTGAAATACTCTGTGCTGCCTTAAACTCTATGGACAGGTCAGGATCCTGTTTCTTTTAAATGCTGCACTGTAGCGCAGCCTTATATAGTGGATCGAGCGGGTTCCCCAGCAGCATTTAAAAGAAACCGTGTTTGTGTATGTGTGTGTTTGTGTATATATGTGTGTTTGGGTATGTGACTTTGTCTGTTTTTGTTTTTATATGTGTGTTTGTGTATATGTGTGTGTGTGTATATATGGGTGTGTTTGTGTATATGTGTTTGTGTTTGTGTATATGTTTGTGTATATATGGGTGTATTTGTGTATATGTTTGTGTGTAGATGTTTGTGTGTTTTTGTATATGTGTGTGTTTGTGTATATGTGTGTATATGGGTGTGTGTTTGTGTGTATATATGGGTGTGTTTGTGTATATGTGTTTGTGTATATGTGTTTGTGTATATGTGTGTTTGGGTATGTGTGTTTTTGTTTGTATATGTGTTTGTGTATATGTGTTCGTGTATGTGTGTGTATAACTATGTGTGTGTGTGTTTGGATATGTGTGTTTTTGTTTGTATATGTGTGAGTTCGTGTATATGTGTGTGTGTTTGTCTGTTTATGTGTGTGTGTGTGTGTGTGTGTGTATATCTTGTTGTGTTTGTGTATATATGTGTGTGTCTGTGTATGGTTGTTTGTTTGTGTGTGCGTGTATATATGTGTGTAGGTGAGTAGAAGTATTGGTATTGTTCACATTGATAACTGTTTTTTTATGTTGTTGCAGATTTTGATGTACCGATTGGACTACATCTTCGATTCGTTGGACTACTGCGTAGATCTACGTTTTTTCAAATTTTAATAAAATGGTTAACGAGGGTTTTGTTGGGGATTTCTTATTTCAATAAAAAAGAATTGTCTTTATGTTTTTTTTTTAAACTTTATTAGTGCCTAGATAATTGCAGTTGGCTGATTGACAGCGTCCATTATTAAGGCGGTACTTAGTGTTAGCCGGAGCAGAGGCTAGCACTAACCACCCATTATTACCCCGGTACCCACCACCACCAGGGGTGCCGGGAAGAGCTTGGTACGATCCAGTACCCGACCATCTGTTGTGATGGTCGGGTACTGGGGCGGCCGTAGGCTGGTATTATGAGGCTGGGAAGGGCCAAAATCAGTGGACCTTCCCACCCTTGTAATGCTAGGCTGCTGCTGTGTTGTATCGGGCTGGTTATAAAAATGGGGGGGACCCCCACGTCGTTTTTTTTTTTAATTTAACAAATTTAGCAATAGACGGGTCCCCCACATTTTTAATAACCAGCCATATACAAGGCCGCAGCAGCCTGGCATTACATGGGTGGGAAGGGCCACTGGTTTTGTCCATTCCCAGGCTAATAACACTGTGTTGTATGTGGCTGGTTATGATAAATTGGGTGGAACCCCATGTCTTTTTTTAAAAAAATATTTAAATAAATAATTAAAAAAAATGACGTGGGGTCCCCCCCACTTTTATAACCAGCCAGATACAACACAGCAGCAGCAGCCTAGCATTACAAGGGTGGGAAGGTCCTCTGTTTTTGGCCCTTCCCAGCCTCATAATACCAGCCTGCGGCCGCCCCAGAGCCCGACCATCACAACAGATGGTCGGGTACTGGATCGTACCTGGCTCTTCCCGGCACCCCTGGTGGTGGTGGGTACCGGGGTAATAATGGTGGTTAATGTTAGCCTCTGCACCGGCTAACACTAAGCCTCGCCTTAGTAATGGATGTTGTTACTCAGACAGCGGCCATTACTAAAGTGGTAGTAATAAAATTTTAAAAGAAAAAGACAAAGATATAGATAAAATATTTTATTGAAATAAAGCACCCCCAACACAACCCTCATTAACCATTTTATTGTAGAAAAAAAAACGTCATCTAAGTAGTCCTCGAAACCGACGTAGTCCAAACACCAAACCTGTAAAAAAAAATAAAAAATGAAATAAAACATGTCGTAGGCTTAGATTCAGTTTAATGTGTGATACTGACTGTTATACCATGTATAGAAGCCTGCCGCGAAGTTGACTTAGATACAGGGCGCCAGCAGACAGTATCATACATGGCCATGCATACATATATACAAACATACATACAAGCATGCACATATATACATGCAAATATACATACATGCAAACATACACACATATATACATGCAAACTATCATACATACATGCATACACACATGAAAACATACATACATACAAACAAACATGCAAAGATACATACATACATATATATATACAAGCATGCACAAATATACATGCAAACATAAATACATGCAAACATAATTACATACATGCACATATATATAAACATACATGCAAACATACATGCAAAAATAAAAACATGCAAACATACATACATGCACATATATACATACATACATGACAACATACATACAAACATACATGACAACATACATACATGCAAACATACATACATACATACATACACACATGCAAACATATATACATGCAAATATACATACAAACATGTACATGTATACATACATGCCAACATACATGCAAACATACATGCACATATATACATACATACATGACAACATACATACATGCAAATATATACATGCAAATATACATACATACACACATGCACATATATACATGCCAACATACATGCACATATATACATACATGACAACATACATACATACACATACATACATACATATACACACATGCAAATATACATACAAACATGCATACATACATACATACATGCAAACATACATTCATGCAAACACACATACATGCAAACATACATACATACATTCATGCAAACATACATACAAATATACATACACACATGCACATATATACATACATACATGACAACATACATACATGACAACATACATGCAAAAATACACACATGCAAACATACATGCAAATATATACATGCAAATATACATACAAACATGCACATATATACATACATGCCAACATACATGCACAGATATACATACATACATACATGACAACATACATACATGCCAACATACCAACATACATACATACATACATACATACATGCCAACATACATACATGCCAAAAAATAATAATAATACGTTCATACTTACTTTCCTCCTGTCCGGCCTCCAGCGATGACGTTTCATCCATGTCGCCGCTGCAGCCTGTGATTGGCTGCAGAGGCGGTCACGTGGGATGAAGCGTCATCCTGACGTGCGTGACCGCCACTACAGCCTGTGATTGGCTGCAGCGGCGAAAGGGATGAAACGTCATCGCTGGAGGCCGGACAGGAGGAAAGTAAGTACGAACGTATAATTTTTATTTTTTTATTACATTTAAATGTATTTTCCGCGCGCCGAGCATGTACTGTCAAGGTTGCTGAAAGAGTTAGTGCAGCCCATTAACTCTATCAGCACCCCGGAAAGTAGCATGCTCGGCGCACGGAAGTGACAGGTTCGGTCCGAACTAGTTTGGTCCGAACCGAACTTTTTTGTGAAATTCGGCGAACTAGCCGAACCGAACTTTTGATAATGAATACCTATACGAGTATAGACCATTGGCATGCGCCAAACAATAATGCGTCCACACAAATCATAAAGCAAATATCAATACCTATACCAGACTGTGAAGACTACTAGTATATCCAGAAAATGAAACACACATAGCACAAGTCATGTACCATGACAATATAAAATAAACTTTATTGAAATATACATAACACATTGGCCATCAAAATATAAAAACAATATAGCACACAGTTAAAAAGGAGAGTATGGAGGAGCTGCGTGAATAATCCAATATATATGCTACCATACTATAAACATCCTGTGATGTGGTAAAAAATGCAGATATCTATAGAAAAGATAATCATATAGATCAAGTATTTGGACAACAGAAGCACATAAATATATTTAGCACCTGACAGAAGAGCACACAATTGTGCATGCATATAAAAGTATACAGCTAGAGCTCCAAGTTGCACCCAAAACAAAGACCATGCTTTATAAATAAAGGATATTGCACAAACCCATGGACTGCATGATAGGAAGCACGCAGGAACACTCCACACTGACCGCCCCCGACGCACGTTTCGCCGTCAGCTTTCTCAAGGGGGATAAGTTCGCTCATCTCTACTCCTGACTGATGATCTGCTGAGGAACATTGTTACTAGAGAGGGTATCTCCTGATGGAGACAATCACATGACAGTTGTCCTATGCTCAGATGCACATTTTATATACTTGATATGAACTTTTGTTTCAATGGTTTTTAAGTTTAATGTTTACCCCTCTTCCCCCCCCCTTACCCTGCCCCAAAATGCCAATATGCTTTTTCTACCAGGGCATATCTATCAAAATGAACTTTTTAGTGAACTTTGCTCTCAAAACCTAGGTCTATAACAGTGCTTACCGTATTCTCCTTGATTTCAACATTCATATTCCTATGTATCATATTTGTTTCACATTTTATTCAACTTTTTTCAGTAACATAAATAAGTATGCATAAACATAACATAAACAAGTAATACGTTTTTCAAAGTGCTGAAAAAAACCATTATACAGCTATGTTGTCTAAAAAATAGAATAGTTTTGATCACTGGGATGATAAATGGTAATGGGTTAGTAGCAAATATAAAATAATCCACAACCCCAATTTGTCAAGTGCACTGCACTTGTAGAGGGTCTTTAAGAAAACAATCATATCATTTACAAGGACCCATCCCCTTGGATTAGACCTGAGACATACCATATGGTTTTCTTTCTTTTGACAAGAACATTTAGACTGCTTAAGCAGTATATAAAGTGCAAACAACAGTAAATCTAGTATTCTCACTACAGACGATGGTTATTATACTGCTACCTAATATGACCATATGATCCATAAAGAAACAAAACAATG
Source organism: Rhinoderma darwinii (assembly GCF_050947455.1). Lineage (NCBI taxonomy): Eukaryota > Metazoa > Chordata > Amphibia > Anura > Rhinodermatidae > Rhinoderma > Rhinoderma darwinii. The sequence continues at coordinate 145,493,923 of NC_134689.1, forward strand.
GGTAGAATTGGCTACGGTAGCCTTTAGTACAGAGATCAAAATATGTCATAATCCTAAAAATAATCATATGCATCGTATCAAAACATATAATTAGTGGTTTTCTGGCCCAAATGACCATTCAAGGTAAACCCTGTAATTCCACATTAGCAAGGAGTTCCTGAATGTAACTTAAGAACAATCTATCAGCCTTTCTTTGAGGCCTTTTCACACAATTTTAAAGGAAACTACTATATTTTTCAGCCTATAAGACACACTATTTAGCAGGAAGCAATCTTACTAAATAGTGTGTGCATCTTATAATATGGAGTCGGCGGAGTCCGGTGGCACTATACCCCTAATGGTTTCCTTAATGATTGGAAAGAGCGCTCATTGTTGCACAATCCTCTCTGCCCCTTCTACCGGATGCTCTGCCCAGGTACTCCAACCCTAGGGAAGCTCCTGTCATCTCTCTCCACTTATGGACAGTGAAGTCTGCAGCTTCCTTAGGGCCGATAACCCCGTGCATATCGCTTTCTGAGGACAGCGATGCAGGCCTGTGGAGGAAGCTCCAGTTACATAATTGTCCATATAGTTACAGTTACGTCACTCTAGATTCCTAGCGTATGTTTTAACGTATACCTGTGACGGATGTCATAAAGTGGCCATCCGTAGGCTTCCATGTTAAAAATCATATACTGAAGGTAGACACGTTTATCCTTTAGATCAGGAGCTTTTCCGATGTACACGATTAACGTAGGTGGAGGAACGTGATCTGATGGGGGCCTAAATTGTTTCTTTATACTCCTGTGGTCAACTATGAATCCAGGAACCACTTACTGTAGCTTTTAAGTATTTATTCCAACTTGTAACATACACATACGGTATTGGGGAATTTCAAACAGCAAATCCTTAATATATATTGATCCAATCCCTAATAAATTGCTCCATTCCAAAGAAGGAGAAATCCAATAATATGTTTAGCTATTTATTAAATGTGCTGCAAATCCATCAGCAGAATTTAGGTTGCTCTTTTCTGCTTGTGGATCTTAGAATTTTAATTCCCTGTGGATTCCATGCTCCATGACTTTAACACTTCCCTCATGCATGAAGGATTCATCACCTTAGACTTTAATGTTCTTACAGAAAAAAATGGAAATGTTGAAACTAATAAAAGCTAAGGTCCTAGACATGGAATTGTATGGCATTTCAAGTGATGTTTCTACTGTTTCCATAATGAAAATATCCAGCCAGACATGGAAATACACAATAGCTGGACACAGCATTATTATGGGCAGCTCAAAAACGGTGCCATTACTTCTGCACATGGTGGACATTTAGGTGCTTATGTTTAAAAAGACATGACTCACAAGTCTGCACATAGCACGGTTCTCCAAATAACATGCAATGTCTCTGTAATTCCTGGAAACTTAAAAAAACACCTTCATCAAAATGGAATGAAATTTCCAAGTATATTGAGGGTCGAACCAACATTTATTTTATCTACATTTCCACCATAAATGGAATTACTAACACTTAGAACAAAGTCTGTCTCAACATTGTGGTCTGCTCTCTTCCGTCCAATTAATGATGTTTTCCCTTTACTCAGTACCTGCGTTTTTGGCTATTCAAACAAGCCAATAGAAATCCATATATTGACAGACATAACTTGGCGTTCCTGGGCCCCATTGCAAGAACTGTAACAGGGCTCAATTTATTACTGGTCATTTATAGTACTGATCTCCTATCGCCAGAGGGATCTTTTTGGGTCCCCTTAGGCTCTGTGGGATGGATGTGATTGCAACCTCTCTACCCACTATAGTTATAGCTTGTATATAAAACATAGTAAATAATTCAAAATATTATCCACAATCAATATACACATCTCAATCTGAATATATTTACTACACCAACTGATTTTTAAAGCATTAATCGGAGTGTAGATGACATTGTTTAAATCTATGTACAGCTAGATTAAATAAACATATTGTAAAAGTAAACTAAAAAAGTAATACAAACTTGCCATGCTTCTTACTTGTACTCCACATAGACCTATAGGACCAGATTGTCACTACAATAGAAATTGACGCTTGCTACTCGGAGTCCCCTGCTAATCTTTTTTCACAGTGAGTGCCAAGTCACAGGAAGGCAGGTATAACTTGAAGCTCCTTGGCCCCAATGCAAAATCTGTAACAGAACCCCTCCCCCATCTACTATGTGCCATTTGTAATATTAGTATTCTTATGTGGCAGAGGGGCTTGTTTGGCCTTCTCATGCTCCTGGCTCTTGGTGGAACTGTTACTCCTGTACCCCCTATAGCTATTCCCAGTAGGTTCTGATTTGCAAAGTATCTTAAAGAGGATCTGTCACTAGTTTATTAATGCCCTATCTTAATAGGCGCTATGATGCTGATAACTGCAGTGTAATTTTTTTCCAAAAACGTTTATTATTTGTTATGAGCATTTTTCTAAATATCCTAATTTGGCTATACTTGCCTAATGGGAGGTTACTCTCTTTTCACTCTGGGCGGTGTAATGTTTTCTGTAGTACGCTGTCCAATCAGCATTCAGCTGCTTCCCCTTCCATGCCTAGCAACACAGCCTGATCATATAGTATACAGCTTCTATTCCCGACTGTGTTTCCAACTGGTGATATCTCAGTTTTTTCACAGCTAGAACTGCTATCCTGGTGTCATGTGAAATATTAGAATCTCATCTTTTATATGCCACCAGAACCACTGTTCTAGGTGGTCCATTGTCCGAGCTGTTTTAAGTGATCCCCATTTCCCCCTGTCTCAGTCTCTCACACTGTGTGAAGCTGCTTCATGCCGATAGGACGTCAGGGGCAGTGAGGTAGCACCACCTCAGGAGAATCGCTGCTGTTGACGCCCACTTGTCTAGTATAGACTCATTTGCATATTTAGAAAAAAGCTAATAACTTTTAAAATAAAAGTTTTTGGACACAATTTTCACTAGCATTATCAGTGTGACAGCACCTATTAGATTAGCTAGGACATAGGGCATTACTAAACTAGTGACAGATCCTCTTTAAAGGAACAGTGTCATCACAATTTTTTTTTTAATATGTTAAAGATGTTAGTGCTTTATTAAAAACGTTTATATTTATTTGTGTGTTTGTGTTTTACTTTTTCTTATTTTTACACTTTTTCTTCCCTATGGGGGCTGCCATTTTTTTTTCCATTTCTGTATGTGTCGATTAACGACACATACAGACATGGAATACGGCAGCCACAGTCCCATAGGGACTGCGAACGGGTCCCGTCCCATCCACTTCTGTGTACACCGTCTGTGTGGGAACTGCGCATGCGCCGCTCCCACGCAGTCCAATTTGAAATGCGCGCCATCCGGCACCATTTTCCTGTGGACCGGAAGTCGCGGCCGGACAGTAATATTACTACTTCCGGTCGCGGCTTCCGGACTTGTGCACTTGGACCAGCGGCAGCAGACGGAGCGGACGGGCCGGAGGGAGCCGCGGCTGCAGGAGCAGGTAAGAGATTTCTATGTATGTTCATGTTTGTGTACGTTTACTACTGTATGTAAACCTACTACACTGTGTGTTAGCTCAAAAAATGGCGACACACAGTGTAGGAGGTTAGACCGTTCAAACCCCTCGTTTATCCCGGCACTAGCCAGGATAAAGGAGGGGGGGGATGCTGAGAGCTCACTAGAGCGAGGGCTTTTTACCCAATTTTGCAATGCTGCAATTTTGGGAATAGCTCCATCTAGTGACCAGCAATGGGAAATATTATAAATTAGAATTAATTTATAATATTTCCTGACTCGTGAAAAAAAAAAAAAAAATTTGAACAATGTTTAATCACCTACACACTAAATGTTTAATTAAAAAAAAACAAACATGTTTTTCTGGCAACACATTCCCTTTAAATGTCTGTCGGTTTGTAGAGATCAATATTTTAGAGGGAAATAGCTTAATAGGCCTAGAGTTGCTTAATGGTAATACTGAATTTTCAGATTATACTGTAAGTGCTTCACTCTGAACTGATACTTAGCTATAATGTTGCAGCTGTCGCAGCAACAATGGCACAGTTCAGGGGACTTGTAACCCTTCTTATATTAGACAGTGCCCAATTTATAGTAGGTTAGGTCATTAATCTTAATCCAACAGTAAAATATTTAATTTATTTAAAACTCTACTGTCAGCTATTGAGCGTCTCAGGGAGGATTAGCTGCCTGGATGAACAGCAACAGTTTCATGATGGGATGAATCCTCTTTATATCCAGGGGAACTAGCTTCATTATGGGTTACAGGGGTTGTCCACTTTGGACAATCTCTATTTGTTGTAATAGTTTCTTAATAAAGTGATCACATACGCTTCATACATCGGTCTTAATAGACAATAAATGTGTCAGAGTTTACTCCAACTTTTCAAAGAGGTAAGCCTCTTAATAAATGTGTTGCAAATTTCGGCCGAGACATGCACCACAATCATGGCACAACAACCGTGGCCATGCATCATATATTACCCCACTTCGGCCACGAAAAAAAACCCATATATTCACCTCAATGCTCCTCTTCTCTCCTCAGGCTTCCTCAACTCTGCAGCACTGCTTGTACAAGGACCTGATTGTGAGCAGCGTCAGGACCTTATATGCGACACAGCACTTCAACGTCATCCGTGCTGCATCGCATACAATGTCCTGACGATACCTGGCCACTGTAGTGATGAGGGAGCTGGAGGGGGAAAGAGGAGCAATGAGTATATCTTATGTTTATTTATTTAATTGTCCAATGTAAGGGGCGGGTGTCATTTTCTAGCGTAAATTATAATAAATTTGTTGAGCTGAGGTGGTCACGCCCTCTTCCATGAGGCCACTCCCCCTTCTTACAAATGTGGCAAGGGTAACACAAAGGCCAAAAATCGCAAATTGCACCACAAATATCTTTTTTTTTTGTACGCCAGTCATCCCGTGGTTTAAAAAAGTGTTTATTGTTCGGGTCAATAGGAGCGCGGCGACACCAAATATGTGTCATTTTTTTTTGTTTACACTTTACAAAATAAACCTTTTTTTACAGAAAAAAAAATTTATAACATTTTTTTCCTGTGCACTTTTTTTTCTAATAAACTTTATTTCAATTTACTCAATTATTATTTCACAAAGCAATCTTCTCATTGCTTCTGTAATGCTTTACTATACTTAGGGTTCGTTCACATATATCTGTATCAGCATCAGTTGTTTTGTCTCTCAAGTAATTACAACTGATGCAAAAACTGATGCAAAAATGTATCAGTTGCCATCAGACTTTTTCACGATTTTCACCACAAAACCTTCAGTTGTCATCAGTTGTCGTTAGTTGTCATCAGTTTTTACCATCCGTTTTTAACATGAGTTTTTAGTACACTGGTCCACCAAAAAGGTAGTCTAGGCTCTGAAAATGTGCCCCTGCACATAGTGCAAAAGACAAAAAAATTGACCCAGGTAACTGGCGGGCTGAAATTATAAACAAAACACATCAATATTGCCGAAGGCAAATAGATTAGCCCTTGTTTCCCAGGTACCTATTGAAACCTTGCTGATAATATAACACGTAACTTTTATTGTAACTAAATATTAAGCACACAATTAAGATTAAAAGCGCAATGTGAACTGAGAGTCCCCATGTAGTCATGCTAGCATTACTCAACAGTGTGTACTGTCTAGATGCAGGGTCAGAGCACTACCTCTAAGACCACACTGCCTGTGTGAGATAAACGTGAACAGCGACTGCAGTCCGCTTGAAAAGAGACTTCAAATATCAGGCCACATTGAATGTTAAAAAAAAGAAAAGCCCCCCCCCCCAACATGTTTCACCACCGGAGTGGCGTTCTCGGGGGAAAATGGGGCTAATGTATATAGTGCCACACACCCCCTGTAGATAATACCGCGGTGCCCTCTGTAGATAGTGCTACACCCCCCCCTGTATATAGTGCCACACACCCCCTGTAGATAATGCCACAGAGCCCTCTGTATATAGTGCCACACAACACCTCTAGATAATGCCGCAGTGCCCTCTTTAGATAGTGCCACACCCCCCTGTATATAGTGCCACACACCCCCCTGTATATAGTGCCACACATGCCCCTGTAGATAATGCTGCTGTGCCCTCTGTATATAATGCCACAGTACCCCCTGTAGATAATGTCACACAGCCCCCCTGTAGATAGTGCGACACAGCATCCCCTGTAGATGGCACCTGTCACGTGGAGTTCGCGGACCCCGCTGGGCCATACCGCCTTGGTGGTATGGCAGCTGGCCAACAGGGTGCAGGTCACAGTTCGTATAAGATACCTGTGGCAGCTCGGACAGTAGCAAGGCAGGCTCGGCTAGGACTAGGCAGCGGGTAGACGTCAGGCGTGGAGCAGCAGGACAGGCATAGGTACAGCACAGCACGACTACAGCACAGCACGGCGCTAGAACAGGATAGCACAGGATACGGGATACAGGAGCAGGGAATACTTGAACTGGAAAACACTGGGAGACCATTAACTAGACAAACTAGGATATGACAAACAACGCTCAGGCATGGGAGAATGGGGCTGGAAACTTCTTATAGCCCAGGGTGCTCTGGGAGCAATCAGCTCAATCTACCACATGCGTGTGATTTGGCTTCTTAAGTCTGGACTGAGCTCGCGAACGCACCCTGGTTGCAAAGGATCTGCCAGACACAGCTTCTGTGTCGACGCCCGTGGTTACTCAGTCTGCACCTTCTCCTAAGTCTGATAGAGTGACTCGATCATCTACCACTCGGGCTGGGAGGCTGAGAAGTGGGAGAGCCTATCACAGCCTGGCCAGACGGAGCTAGCTCCCGCCCTCTGTCTATTTATACCTTTGTTTCCTGCTTCTCCTTTGCCTGTGATTTTGCTGGTTTCCTGGCTCTGCTGCTGCTGCTTGTACTATTTTGTCCTCTGCTTCATACTGACCCTGGCTTTACTGACTACTCTCTTGCTCTGCGTTTGGTACCTCGTACACTCCTGGTTTGACTCGGCTCGTTCACTACTCTTGTTGCTCACGGTGTTGCCGTGGGCATCTGCCCCTTTTCCCTTAGCTTCTTTATACCCTTGTCTGTCTGTCTGTCGTGCACATAGTGAGAGTAGGGACCGTCGCCCAGTTGTACGTCGTCGCCTAGGACGGGCCGTTGCAAGTAGGCAGGGACTGAGTGGCGGGTAGATTAGGTCTCACCTGTCTGTCTCCCTACCCCGTCATTACATAATCACAGGCCCATATACCTTTTCTACCCTGGTCCTTGACACACTATGGACCCCCTTGAGACCCTGGCTCAGCAAATGCAGGGCCTCTCCCTACAGGTCCAAGCCCTGACTCAGAGGGGCAACCTGCTTGATGCTACCCTGGTAGTGCCCCCCACCTCACCTCTTCAACCCCACCTCAAGTTGCCTGACCAGTTCTCAGGGGACCGGAAGGCTTTTTTCTCCTTTCGGGAGAGTTGTAGACTCTATTTCCGACTAAGACCCCACTCCTCAGGTTCTGAGAGCCAGCGAGTGGGTATAATTATGTCCCGGCTCCAGGACGGGCCCCAAGATTGTGCCTTCAACTCTGGCTCCCCCATGATGGCTCCCGAGGTGCCGTGGCTTCGTTCTTCCACGGAAAACTCGGATTAACCTATGCAACTCGGGGCCTCCGTGTCTCCCCAACAACGTAGAGAGTTCCGCAGGAAGAATGGTCTCTGCTTCTACTGTGGGGATGACAAGCATCAAGTGAACAACTGTCCTAGGCGCAAGAATAAGCAGCCGGAAAACTTCCGCGCCTAAGTGACCATCGGGGAGGTCGCTTGGGCGCACAGGTATTTCCCGTATACATGAAACCTAATAAGATCATGCTTCCCTTTCAGGTCTCTTTTGGTGGTAGGTCTGCTACCGGCAATGCCTTCGTGGATTTAGGGTCTTCTGCTAATATTATGTCTGTGGAATTTGCTATGTCTCTAGCTATGCCATTGATTGAATTGCCTAAACCTGTCCCGATAGTGGGTATCGACTTCACTCCACTTGCTAATGGCTATTTTACGCAGCATACCCGTTTTTTAACTCCTTGTTGGCTCCATGCATTTGAAGCAGTGCTCTGTACTGGTTATGCAGGGATTATCGTCCGATTTGGTTTTAGGCCTTCCCTGGTTGCAGATGCATAATCCCACGTTTAACTGGAATACTGGGGATCTTACCAAATGGGGTAATGAATGCATGACGTCATGTTTTTCTGTTAATTTTATTTCTCTCCCATAGGAGGTGAACACTCTACCTGAGTTTATTCAGGACTTCGCTGATGTTTTTTCTAAAAAGGCCTCCGAAGTGTTACCTCCTCATAGAGAGTATGATTGCGCAATCGATTTGGTACCAGGGGCTAAGCTCCCTAAGGGTAGGATATTTAATCTCTCTTGTCCCGAACGTGAAGCCATGAGAGAGTATATCCAGGAATGCCTGGCCAAGGGTTACATTCGCCCCTCTACTTCTCCGGTAGGTGCTGGCTTCTTCTTCGTAGGGAAGAAGGATGGTGGTCTTAGGCCGTGCATCGATTACCGAAACTTGAATAAGGTCACTGTAAGGAACCAGTATGCCCTTCCGTTGATTCCTGATCTCTTCAATCAGGTTCAGGGGGCCCAATGGTTCTCTAAGTTTGATCTACGGGGGGCTTATAACCTTATCCTCATCAAAGAGGGGGATGAGTGGAAGACTGCGTTTAACAGGTCATTTCGAATACCTCATCATCTCCTTTGGGTTGTGTAATGCTCCCGCGGTCTTCCAGAATTTCATAAATTAGATTTTAAGAGACTACCTGGGGGTATTTCTTGTAGTGTACCTTGATGACATACTGGTGTTTTCTAAGGACTGGTCCTCCCACATTGAGCATGTCAGGAAGGTGCTCCAGGCCCTTCGGGAAAACAAACTGTTTGCTAAAACCAAAAAATGTGTGTTTGGGGTGCAAGAGATACAATTTTTGGGTCAAATCCTCACTCCTCATGAATTCCGCATTGACCCTGCCAAGGTTCAGGCTGTGGCTGAATGGGTCCAACCTGCCTCCCTGAAGGCGTTACAGTGCTTCCTGGGGTTTGCTAATTATTACAGGAGGTTTATTGCTAACTTCTCGGTCATCGCTAAGCCTCTTACGGATCTCACTCACAAAGGTGCGGATCTCTTCCACTAGCCTCCTGAGGCGGTCCAGGCTTTTGAGGTCCTTAAGAAGTGCTTTATCTCGGCCCCAGTGCTGATTCAGCCTAACCAAATGGAGCCGTTCATCGTGGAGGTTGACGCCTCCGAGGTGGGAGTGGGTGCTGTCTTGTTCCAGGGTACCAGGTCCCTCACCCATCTCCGTCCCTGTGCCTATTTCTCCAGGAAGTTCTCACCCACTGAGAGTAACTATGACATTGGCAACCGCGAACTCTTAGCCATTAAATGGGCATTTGAAGAGTGGCGCCACTTCCTGGAGGGGGCTAGGCATCAGGTAACGGTCCTTACCGACCACAAGAATCTGGTTTTCCTAGAATCTGCCCGGAGGCTAAACCCGAGACAAGCTCCATGGGCGTTATTTTTTACTAGATTCAACTTTTTGGTCACCTATAGGGCTGGGTCTAAAATATTAAAGCTGATGCATTGTCGCGTAGCTTCATGGCCAGCCCTCCTTCGGAGGAAGATCCTGCTTGTGTTTTGCCTCCAGGTATAATCATTTCCTCTGTTGATTCTGACCTAGTCTCCGAAATTGCGGCTGATCAAGGTTCAGCTACCGGGAACCTTCCTGAGAACAAGCTGTTTGTTCCCCTGCAATTCCGGCTAAGGGTACTCAGGGAGAATCATGACTCTGCACTATCTGGCCATCCAGGCATCCTGGGTACCAGGCACCTCATTGCCAGAAACTATTGGTGGCCTGGGTTGCTTAAAGATGTTAAGGCCTACGTCGCCGCTTGTGAAATTTGTGCTAGGTCCAAGACTCCCAGGTCCCGACCAGCAGGCTTACTATGTTCTTTGCCCATTCCCCAGAGACCTTGGACCCATATCTCCATGGATTTTTATGACCGATCTGCCTCCATCTCAAGGCAAGTCGGTGGTGTGGGTTGTAGTAGACCGTTTCAGTAAAATGTGCCACTTTGTGCCCCTCAAGAAACTACCCAATGCTAAGACGTTAGCTACCTTGTTTGTCAAACACATCCTGCGTCTCCATGGGGTTCCTGTCAATATTGTTTCTGACAGAGGGGTACAATTTGTTTCATTGTTTTGGAGAGCCTTCTGTAAGAAGTTGGAGATTGATCTGTCATTCTCCTCGGCCTTCCATCCTGAAACCAATGGCCAGACTGAGAGGACTAATCAGTCTCTAGAACAATATTTAAGGTGTTTCATCTCTGACTGTCAATATGATTGGGTCTCCTTCATTTCCCTCACTGAATTTTCCCTTAATAACCGGGTCAGTAAATCGCACAAAGGCACTTCGCACTGTGATGAGGAGGGAAAGTGAGCGGCAGAAAGAATGGACATCATTCGGATAACATCCAAGCGATGGCCGTGTTTAACAAGGCCCCATAGACTTTTATGGGAGCCGTGCGGGCGTGAGAACGGCCCAAAATAAAGCATGTTCCGAATTTTGACGGCCATCAAAAAAATCGGCCGTGTGAATAGCCGTGAATAGCCATTACATCGGCATTCCGAGAAAAGACGATCAGAAACCAAGTGGCTGAGCGCTCACCCGAGCGCTTGTGCCACATCATTTTAGCGATCGGTGGGGGTCTCAGTGCTTGGACCCCCACCGATCAAAGCTTCTGACATATCACTATGACATGTCGTCCAATAAGAGACTGCACTCCAATTAGTAGTGAAAAAATGGCTTTTTTATTAGCCCTTGTGCCCTTTGGCTGGTGCTGCTGGATGGTGGACTTTCTATGACATGTCAGACGTTTGTTGAAAGTTTAGTTTCCCTTTAATTAACCTGACCAGCTGTTTTATTAATTAAAAAGGGTAGCCATTACTGTGAATAACTGGTGATCCTTCGATAGTGTAAATTTATTTTAATATATCTTAAATGTACATGTAATGTTCCCCTTTTTTTTTTTTAACTCATTTTATTGAAAATACACAGTGCACAAGGTATGATAAACATAACATTTTGGGTGACATGCAAGAAACCCATTATTTCAATGTAACATAACCATACAAACAACAACATCGATCTCCGTTACACAATGAGAATAAGATGTGGTACATCCTTTTCCGGTATGCTATTGAGTATAACCATTACATTTCTAGGAACAAAAGCAATACAAATATATACAACCCTGTTATAAATACTTGTACATCCTGGACTGATCTCGTCCAACCCCCTATCGAACCTCCCCCCCCCCCCAGTTGGGGCCCGATACCCCGTCCCTGCTTACTCAATTAAACCCCAAGATTGTTTAGGGAGGACCTGAGGTCACCTACATTAAATGATGCAAGAGGCGATGAACACCAACTACCCCACACTTCCAGAAATTTATACGGACATCCCCTATGTTTGTATACTAGATTAGCGTAAGGTATTACTGAGTTGAGCAGTGATTTCCATTGTGGAACCATAGGGTGCAGATCACCCATCCAACGAAGTGCAATAGCCTTCCTGGTCATGAACAGGGTCTCCCGTAAAAATATACCTTCATAGTGTGACCAGGAGTTTGGTGGGATCAGACCCAACAAACATAGCCCAGGCTCACAGGGGACTCGTTTACCTGTTACTGATGAGAGAAAGTCAGTGACCTCTCTCCAGAATTTAGCTATTACCGGTCAGTGCCACACCATATGGTCAAAGTCTGCCCGATCATGCTGGCATCTTTTACAACTAGCCGAGGAAGATCTGCCCATATGCAATAGCCTGGTAGGAGTTATATAACATCTATGGATGATATATAGCTGCGTCATTTTATTATTAGCCGCTGGTGAAACCGCAAGGTGTGAAGACATTGCATCAAGCCAATCCCCCTCAGTCAGGTTCGGAATCAGCCCCTTCCATCTGAGTTCCACCGCACATCCCGCATGTGCTAACCTTTGAGACAGCAGGAACGTGTAAACTACTGATATCAGGCCCTGCGGGCCTTGTGTTCGAAGCACCCCTATAAGGGGTAGGGAAGAAATCAAAGTCTGAGCGTGTCTGAATTGGGCCCTGAGAGCGTGATGCAGCTGTACACATCTAAATGTATCCCTCTCTGGCACCTGGAATGTATCTTGTATTTCCCTTGCTGATAACGCATGTCCATCTCCAGTACTCAAATGCTTCATTTGCGTCACCTCTAAACCCTCCCAGAATGCATGATCCTGAAATCCCAAAAAGTAAGGCAATCCATGGTTGGACCACAACGGCAACTCCGCTACCGTATCTTTAAATTTCATCAGTGATTTTGCATGAGCCCACACCTGCTTCGCCAGTTTAATCAACGGTAACGTATGCTTAGGGCTAAAATCATGTGGTTCTAGAACGGGCCATAAGTTAGATACTCTGAGAAAATGTGCTAAATGATGTTCGGCATTGGGCAATGGATCATCCAACATCCACAGCCTAATATATCTAAGTTGACCTGCCAAGTAGTATAAAAACACATCCGGTAGGTCCGCTCCCCCCCTCTGTTTGGGCCTCTGCAGAGTGTCTATTCTGAGCTTATGTCTATTCTTTCCCCAGATAAATGGAGTAAATAAAGAGTTGACCAAATTAAAGAACTTTTTAGGAACCATTGTGTCCGCGTGCTCCAAGACATATAGCAATTTAGGTAGCACTACCATTTTAATTAGGTTAATTCTACCCGCCACTGATAAGGGGAGAGACCTCCAGACTGCAAATTTATCTTTCAAATATGAAAGTAGAGGGTACACATTAATATCGTATGAGTGTGAACTATCCCTAGATATCCAAACTCCCAGGTATTTAAAACTATGCACCACTTGTAGGCCCTGAAAATGTGAACCCCACCCACAATTGTTAGAATGGAGAGGCATGAGATAGGACTTACTCCAGTTAACATGCAGGCCCGAAAAACTGCTAAACACCTCCATCAATCTCATAGCCCTGGGTAATGAGGCATTCGGGTTGGCCAGGAACAGCAGCATATCGTCAGCGTACAGTCCTATGCGGTCTTCCCGTGGTCCGATACGAATTCCCTGAAGGGCCCTATCTTTTCGAATCCCTATAGCCAGGGGCTCTATGGCAAGTGCGAACAATAATGGGGACAATGGGCACCCCTGTCTCGTACCCCTATGAAGCAAAAAGGAGGGGGACAAAATCCCATTAACCACTACCGAGGCTCGAGGCTCTTTATATATGATCGTAATCCATTTGATAAAGTTAGTTCCAAACCCAAATTTCCTGAGGACCTCACATAGGTATGTCCACTCTACAGAGTCAAAAGCCTTGGCAGCATCCAAGGATGCCAGCGCCCAATCCTGCTGCTCCCACCACCCCATCTGAGTAACCACCTGAGCTCTACGAATACTATCCGAAGTGGATTTCCCTGGTATAAAACCGGTCTGATCAGAGTGTATGACATCATTGATGACCCGGGCTAGTCTATTGGCCATTAATTTAGTCAGTATCTTATAGTCTATGTTAAGCAGTGATATGGGACGATAAGACCCACAATCCGCTGGGTTTTTGCCTGGTTTCAGAATAACTACTATGGTAGCTTCTTTCATAGAATCCGCCAGGTCCCCCGCCAATAAGCACGCCTCAAATAGAGAAAGAAGTTGGGCTGACATAACCTCAATGTATTGCACATATACTTCCAGAGGAATCCCATCCGGGCCCGAGGCCTTACCCTTAGTCATATCCAATATACACTCAGAAATCTCCTCTACTGTGAAGGGGGACTCTAGTAACTCACAACCCTCCTCCGTCAACTGTGGAAACTGCATGTCATCCAAATATTTCTCCAATTCTTCCATTGAGTGCCCAGCCCTAGACGTATATAAGTCCCTATAGAAGTCTGCAAATTGAGCCACTATCTCCTGGGAGGTATGGACCAAAACATTCTGAGCGTTTCGAATGTTCAACACTGGAGGAGACAAGGTATTCTGTCTCACCACATGAGCCAAGAGTTTGCCGGATTGGTTACCCAATTCAAAAAAGGATTGGCCAGTGAAGAAGATTCTACGTTCCGCCTTCTCCTGCAGTACTAGAAGATAATCCCTCCCCACCGAGAGCCAAGCCTCCCTGTTTTGTGGGGAGGGGTCACCCACAAACGCGGCCTCCAATTCTCCACATTTTCCCGCCAAATCCCTTTCCCTTTGGGCCGAGGAGCGCTTAACAAATGATATTGATGATTTCAGGCAGCCTCTCAAATACGCTTTCAGCGTATCCCATCGTAGTAACCCATTCTGCTCCTGCCTATGTGCTTCGAGAAAGACATCTAGCTGATCTGGGATCCTATCGTTCAGTTTGATTAATTGGAGCCAAAACGGGTGAATTTTAAGGGCCCCCCTCCTACCCACCTCCGGTAGTGACATTTGCAGAAGAATCGGACTGTGATCAGAAATTGCCCTGGGAAGATGTTCAATGCTTTCCATAGAGTTATATACAGAGGGCGTGCCAAAAATATAATCTATACGAGACAATGCATCAAATTGTGGTGTGTGACATGTGAATTCACGAAGTCCCCTATGACTAACTCTCCATAGATCTACCCAGCCTATCTCCTCCATTAATGAGGCTAATGGGGAGACCCCTTGTCTTACATCACCCTCTCCCCTCAACAGGAACCGATCAATAGACTGATCCATTATAAGGTTCAGGTCTCCTAGGAGGATCACTCTGGCTTCTTGATATGCGGAAGCAAAGGAAACCGCCTCCCTAAGTAGTGCCAGAGACCCTGGCGGTGGGTTATATATCCCCATTACGACATAAGGTGTGGAGTTAATGTTGGCATGCACAAATACGTATCTCCCCTCAGGATCAATTCTGGTATGCATCACTTCCCACCTAAGAGTTCTATGTATTAATAGAGATACCCCTCTAGAGGCAGAAGTTCTAACAGAGTGTCTACTCCACTGAATCCAGGGCTTACATAAAAGCTGTACTGTGTCTGCTGTCAGATGCGTCTCCTGAAGACAGATTATATGTGGGTTCACATTCTTAAGCACAGAAAAAATCATATTCCGTTTCCTTGGAGTCCCCATGCCCCTCACATTCCAGGACAAGAACTTAAGTGACGCCATCCTTAGAACACTCTCTATGTACTGATAACAGCCCTTCCCTCTCCCCCCTCCCCCTCTCCCTAGGTAGTGCCCGTCCCTGATATGCTCTCAAAATGTAAGGTACTCGTTGACTGACCTAGTGTAAAACAGAGATCAAAAACATGAACCACATAAAAACCCAGTTAGCCATCAGGAGCTCAACAGGAGCTCAATAGCTATATACTATATATGCAGGGGGTAGCTTCCACCGATAAGGAATATACACAAATCAGGCTGCGTACTCCAACAAGTTCCCCCCTGTAATGTGCTTTACTGTGCCACAGAATAAGAGGAACAACCACCCGTTGGTCAGAATCCCCTATTAACACTTCGGTAACCTACTACAATCACATATCGTAACAGGAATAATATATGATCTGGAACCATTCTGAACTCCATCCCCCTTATAGGCATAATACAGGAAGATAAAGCATTATGATAAGAAACTTTAAACAATGTCTCCCCCAGGTATAACCTCTCCCCCCATGCAAGATAGCAAAAGTCCGTTCAGGATACATATTCACCATGCCAGCGCTTAAGTCCCCAAGAAATCCTTCATCTTCTAGGCGACCTCATATTCCTCAGCAACCATTCATCCGCCTCCTCCGGGTTGGCAAAAAATACTGCTCGATCTCCATCGACGACTCTCAAGCGGGCCGGATAAGCCATAGAATATGGAATTTGTCGGTCTCGCAGCTTTCGTTTAATCATCACAAACGATGCACGTTGACGTTGTAATTCCGGAGAGAAATCGGGGAAAATCGACGCCGTGACGTTGTCCACTTTAATGGCCCCCTTTCGTCTGGCTGCCTGCAGGGCAGGACCAGATCCCGGTCCTTACAATTTAACAATCTCGCCAGGAATGGTCGAGGGTTCGCTCCAGGAGGTGGCGGCCTCGCCGGAACCCTGTGCGCTCTTTCCACTGCAAAAGCCTGTGAAAACACGGTATCTGGAAACATATCTTTCAGCCATTTCTCTGTAAACTCGTCCGGACGGGATCCTTCTGCTCGTTCTGGTAGGCCTATAATGCGAAGGTTGTTCCTCCTCAGCCTGTTCTCCAAATCATCCGCTTTCTGGCGCCATAAATCCACCTTGCCAGAGAGGTCTCGAAGAGTGCGGGGTATATTAGCTGTACGGTCCTCCAGGTCAGACAACCTGGTTTCAGCATGCTCGACTCGGTCCCTCAAGTTGTGCAAATCCTGCCTCAGGAGACCCACATCCACCTTAACCTCCTCTATTTTTGTCGTGACCGAGGTCTTGGTCTCTAATATCGCCGCCAGCAGTGTCTCCGATACTTGCTGCAATGTCAGGCCAGGCTGTGCTGTTACCTCAGCCGCAGGGCGTAACTCCGACTGCCCTCCAGGAACTTTTGCCGGCCCCTCTGCTCCATGCTGTGAGGACTCGCCGCGGGCGCCATCTTGGACCGCACCTCGGGCAAACTCCTTCAACTTCTCCGCAGCTCCTGCCGCTTTTGACGGACCCATTTTGCTCCTCGGGGGTCTCTTACCCTTCCTCCGCAAGTTATAAGAAATGGTGGCAACAGTAATTCCTCCGCAGGATAAATTATAGGGGTCTCTGGTCAGAGCCGAAGTTCCGTGCGACTGCTCACATCAGTGCCTGGCCACGCCCCCCTGTAATGTTCCCCTTTAATTAAAGTACAAACTGTTTGACAGTTATCAGATTTCATTAAGTTAAAGGAGTATTCAGCCTCAAGCATGTTTCAGCTATCCACTGGTGATCGGTGGGGGTCCTTTCACCAATCTAGCATGTTTCACCTATCCCGCATATAGGTAAAAAATGCTGGAGCCTGGAATACCCCTTTAATGGGACAATATATTGCCACATTACCAGTACCATAAAACAATCTAAAGAAACAGATTAACTCCATACATAATAAGACAAAAATCTAGCAAGCAGGGCCGGTTTTAGACAAAGTGTGGCCCTGGGCAAAGTTAAAAGTGGGGCTTCAAATGCTGAATTATTGTATCAATAATGCAGTCAATTCAGCAGGTGGTGTGGAGAGAACTGCATCGCTGATTTGTAGCGTGTCCAGGAGTGTTGCAAGCCCCAAAACATATGTCCCCCCTCTCAAACAAAAAAATTATCTATATACAGACACAGTTATTAAATCATACCACTATACAAGATTATATTACCTGCATACTGTTACTGAACACAACTCACTATTATAAGATCAATATTACCAATAATAATACATTATAAGGTCCAAATAATACCGCCACACCATAACCACATAGTGACTGAATAATACCCCATACTGATACTGAATAATACTGCAACAACATAACCACATAGTGATTGAATAATACCCCCATACTGTTACTGAATAATACCACCACACCATAACCATATAGTGATTGTGTAATACCCCATACTGATACTGAATAATACTGCAACAACATAACCACATAGTGATTGAATAATACCCCCATACTGTTACTGAATAATACCACCACACCATAACCATATAGTGACTGAATAATACCCCCATACTGTTACTGATTAATACTGCCACACCATAACAACATGGTGACTGAATATTACCCCCATACAGTTACTGAATAATACCGCCACACCATAACCACATAGTGACTGAATAATACCCCCATACTGTTACTGAATAATTCCCCCACACCATAACCACAGTGACTGAATAATACCTTCATACTGTTACTGAATAATACCGTCACACTATAACCACATAGAGACTGAATAATACCCCCATAATGTTACTGAATAATACCTCCATGCCATAACCACATAGTGACTGAATAATACCCCATACTGTTACTGAATAATACCGCTACACCATAAACACATAGTGACTAAATAATACCCCCATACAGATACTGAATAATACCTCCACACCATAACCACATAGTGACTGAATAATACCCCCATAATGTTACGGAATAATACCACCACATCATAACCACATAATGACTAAATAATACCCCCATACTGTTACTGAGTAATACTGCCACACATTACCAAATAGTGACTGAATAATACTACCATACAGTTACTGAATTATTCCGCCACACCATCACCACATAGTGACTGAATATTACACCCATACTGTTACTGAAAAATACTGCCAAACCATAACCACATAGTTACTGATTAATACCCCTACACTGTTACTGAATAATACCTCCACACCATAAACACATAGTGACTGAATAATATCCCCATAATGTTACTGAATAATACCTCCAT
Organism: Rhinoderma darwinii; assembly: GCF_050947455.1. NCBI lineage: Eukaryota > Metazoa > Chordata > Amphibia > Anura > Rhinodermatidae > Rhinoderma > Rhinoderma darwinii. The sequence goes on from NC_134689.1 coordinate 145,512,344, forward strand.
GCCATAACCACATAGTGACTGAATTATACCCCCATTCTGTTACTGAATAATACCTCCACACCATAGCCACAGTAACTGAATAATATCCCCATACTGTTACTGAATAATACCGCCACACCATAATCACATAGTGACTGAATAATATCCCCATACTGTTACTGAATAATACCGCCACACCATAATCACATAGTGACTGATTAATACCCCTACACTGTTATTGAATAACACCTCCACACCATAATCACATAGTGACTGAATAATATCCCCATACTGTTACTGAATAATACCGCCACACCATAACCACATAGTGACTGAATAATACCCCCATACTGTTATTGAATAAAAATCACTATACAAGGACCAATATTACCACCATATAGTGGTAGATGCCAGTTATACACAGGAGCTCTGCAGACAATATAAGTGATTACAGCACCTTAATATCCAATGACTCACAGGTGATGTTTTCTTTAATTGGAGTCATTCACTTTCCCTTGTTTTCTCCATCCGGCCCAGACCACTGTGATGACTTATTCCAGCCATGACACTTCTCTGCACAATTTAAAACTCAGACATGTTGGTTTCTCGCTTTTCCAGCACCCTCCCTACCTATACTCCGTCCCCTAAACAAACTAGTAATCAACAGTGCCCCAGATGCTAATAATGATCCCTTAGTGCTTGACAGAATAAAAGTGCCCCATCAGTAACCGTGCCATCACAATAATAATGCCCCTTTGTGCCCCCTGTATATAGCGGCACAGTAATCCCAGTAGATAGCGCCACACAGCCATACCCCTTGTATATAGTGCAACACAGCCCCCATTGTATATAGTGCCACACAGCCCCCCCCCCTTTTATATAGTGCCACACAGCCCCCAATTGTATATAGTGCCACAGTGGCAGCAAAGTCAATGAGATTTAGAAAACCCCATGCCCACAACGCAGAAAGTGTTTCAATTCCGCAGCATGTCAATTTTTGTTGCAGGTTTTGTGTGAAGATGCTGCATGTTTTGCCCAGAAAGCAGAAATTCTGCAACAGATCTGTTTTCTTGCGGTTTTTAGGGTAGGAACACACACAGCGTAAACACTGCAGATTTTCCGCAATGGATTAACTGCAGAAAATCCGCAGCGTAATACAGTAGCAGCAGTGTGGATGAGATTTCAACAAATCTCGTCCCCACACTGCGGTAAATATCTGCCAAAAATAACGCACAGAAATTGACCTGCGATCCGGTTACTTCAACCGCAGCATGTCAATTAGTTCTGCGGATACGCAACTCCTCTGTTGCCGGTTTACCATTGAATTCAAAGGGGTGCTTAAATCTGCAACAAAGCAGTGTGTGTTGCGATATTTGCAGCGGAATCACAACGATGCGCCGCAAAAATTGCGAGTAAGAAAAAAATACAAATAAAGTTATATTTACCTAGAGTTCCCTGCTTCTTCTCCAGTCCGGCCTCCCTGGATGACGATGCAGGCCATGTGACCGCTGCAGGCTGAGGCGTCACATGGCCTGCAACATTATCCCTGGAGGCTGGACTACGCGGCGAGAACAGGGAGGGGGTAAGTATGAACATTTTTTTGTTTTTTTCTGGCACCGCTTCGCAGCGGAAATTACGCTGGAAAAACACATCACAATGTGGTGCCATTTTCCGGACGGCATTCCCTGCACATTTAGTGTTTAAACATTGGTTATAGCAAAGTATATGTGCACCTGCAGCAGAAACGTAATTTTCAACTGCTGGAAATACGCAGGTGCACATATACTTTGCTATAACCAATGTTTAAACACTAAATGTGCAGGTGAAATCACTGCGTTTCCGTATTTGGTGCAGATTTTTGTGACAGATTTACCAGCGTTTGTCTTGAGATTCTGCTGCAGATTTTCTGTTGCAGAAAATCTGCAGCGTCTCCTGTGTGTAGCAACATACCCTTAGGGTGCTGTCTCACACAGCAGCTTTCATTGCAGAAATTTCTGCGACTGAAAATCAGTTCCATTTATCTGAATGGGGTTGTTTCTGCAGGAGGTGTATGGATTTCTGCTGGTTCCATTGAGATGAATAGAACTGAGTGAATAGATTCTCAGTAGCAGCAAATTCTTCAGCAAAGTCTGCCGCTTGTGACTGCACCCGAAGGGCTTGTCCACACACAATGGAATTGCTTCTTGAAATTTTTTTCGGCAATTCCGTTGAAAAATGAAAACATTCTGCTGCGGCAAAAACGCACCATTTCCTGCAGTTTTACTGCTGTATTTTGCTGCGTTTTTAAAAATGTTTGGAGATGGAGACATCCCCTCTGAAAAACGCAGCAATTCTATTCACTTTAATAGCAGGAATTGACATGCTGCGGCCCGAAATATACGCACCGCAGGTAAATTTCTGCTCATTACATTACCACGCTGGAAATCATTGAACTCTTTTGAACGACCCATTCTTTCACAAATGTTTGTAAGGGCAGACTGCATGGCTAGGTGCCGGATTTTATACATCTGCGGCAATAGGACTTATTGAAACACCTGAATTCAATGAATAAGAAGTGTGTCCCAATACTTTGTCCATGTATTTAAAGGGTAAGTAAATGTTCAACAAACTTCGGACATGTCATAGTGACATGTCAGAAGTTTTGATTGGTGGCGGTCCGAGCACTGAGACCCCACCAATCGCTAAAACGAAGCAGCTGAAGTACTCATGTGAGCGCTAAGCCGCTTTGTTTCTGTTCGGCTTTTTCTGGAAATCAATGTAGCTGTGTACGGGCTCAATAGAAAGTCTATGAGCCCGTACTCCGCTACATTGGCTTTCCGGAAAAAGCCGAACATATACCCAAAGTATCCTGTGAAACATTTAGGAATGAGCAGAAAATATATACCTGAACACTTCAGAATTCATCCGGCTGCTTCTGTCTTCAGTCACATCATCAATAAACAGCAGTGACCCAGTGCCTTTGGCAGCCATGCATGCCCATGCCATCACACTGCCTCCACCATATTTTACAGAGGATGTGGTGGGCTTTGGATCATGAGCTGTTCCAAGCCTTCTCCATACTTTCTTCCTCCCATCATTCTGGTACAGGTTGATCTTAGTTTCATCTGTCCAAAGAATGCTCTTCCAGAACTGGGCTGGCTTGTTTACATGTTGTTTGGCAAAGTCTAATCTGGCCTTTCTATTTTTGAGGCTGATTAATGGTTTACACCTTGTGGTGAACCCTCTGTATTTTCTCTCATGAAGTCTTCTCTTTATGGTAGGTTTACATAATGATACACCTACTTCCAGGAGAGTGTTCTTCACTTGGGTAGATGTTGTAAAGGGGTTTTTCTTCCCCATGGAAAGGATTCTGCGATCATCCACCACTGTTGTTTCCGTGGACATCCAGGCCTTTTGGAGTTCACGAGATCACCAGTGCGCTCTTTTTTTTTTTTTCAAGAATGTACCAAACTGTTGATTTGGTCACTCCTAACATTTGTACTATCTCTCTGGTGGATTTCTTCATTTATTTCAGTCTAACGATGGTCTGTTTCACTTGCATTTAGAGCTCCTTTGACCTCATGTTGTGGGTTCACAGCAACAGATTCCAAATGCAAATGCTACGCCTGGAATCAACCACAAACCTTTTACCTGCTTAATTGATGATGGATTAACGAGGCAATAGCCCATGTAGCCCATTAAATAGCTTTTGAGATAATTGTCCAATTACCTTTGGTCCCTTGAAAAAGAGGCAGCTACATATTAACCCCTTAAGGACATAGCCATTTTTTTATTTTTCATTTTCGTTTTTTACTTCCCGCCTTCCAAGAGCCATAACGTATTATTTTTCAATCAATTACGTATTTCACCATGTGGTAAAATCAACAACTTAACTTTATACTGTGGCTCAATACGATTACGGTGATATCAAATTTATATTGACTTTTTATATTTGTTTCACCACATTCTGAGTGCCATAACTTTTTTGCAAGACGACCTGTAGTTTGTATTGGTATCATTTGCTGGTACATATGACTTTTTGATCACTTTTTATAAAATTTTGGGAGCTAAGGTGATCAAAAAACAGCGATTTTGGCAGTTTAAATTTTTTTTTTTTTACTGCGTTCACCGTGCACATTAAATAACACTATATTGTAATAGTTCAGACTTTTACAGACGCAGCAATACCAATTTTGTTTACTTTTTTCTTTTTTACATTACTTTAGAGGAAAAGTGGGAAAAGGTTTTTTTTTGAACGTGTCATTTTTGTTACTGTCATTAAGGCCTTATTTAGACGAACGTGTTTCACGTCCGTGATACGCGCGTGAAAATCACGCGTGTCGCACGGAGCTATGTAACTCAATGGGGCCGTTTAGACAGTCCGCGTGTGTCCGCTGCGTAAAACTCACGACATGTCCTATACTTGAGCGTTTTTCGCGCATCACGCACCTATTGAAGTCAATGGGTGCGTGAAAACCGCGCACGGCACACGGACGCAATTCCGTGTGCTGCGCGTGATTCGCACTACAGTTGTTAAATAAATGAAGGGAAAAAAAAGCACCACATTCATTGCAGTTTCTAAGCATCAAAACCGCGTGTCATAAGGATGGCATATGCGTGAAAATCACGCAGCCACGCACCAAACACTTATGACACACGGAACTGCAACGCGCAAAAAACGCAGTGTTTTTTGCGCGTGCAAAACGCAAACGTTTGTGTGAATTTCGCCTTACTATGAGGTGTATATATATATATAGACTGTTACATTAATATGTATCAGATTTTCCCTAAAATTCTTTCTTTTACTGTAGAGTATTTAAGTGATAAGATATTTTTTATTACTGATCAGATCTAATACAAATCAATCTTTGAATGTAAATACAAAGTTTACAGACAAGACCAGAGAGCTCAGAAACGTTTAGCCCTGTACTGCTGTATTACTGCCACATCATGTTAAATTTCTGTTCCACCTTCTTTATACCCTGAAGCCAAGTTCCAGCTTGTCAGCATCTGTAAAATGTGATCATGGGTCCGTCTGGCTCCCCTGGCTTAGAGACAGACACACTGTAGTAGAGAGGAGAAAGCCAGACTACACAAGCGCCACCTTACTGTCATGTGAGGTACTTGCAGCAAAATAGTATACCAAAGTTAATATTTGTACAGACTGTCTAATCAACTGACACCTATGTGAATATATTTTCAAAATATTTGCCTAAAGTACATTGGAGAATCAATATGATTTTTTTTTGCACTAATTATTTTTTTTCCATACTGTTATGTTGTTAAATGCATTGGTTTAGAAATATTATTATTTTTATATAACATCTAAAGTTTACTGTGATGCCATCATAAACATGAAGATGTCCATTAACAAACTGTAAAGTACACGTGGTGAAATTTTTAGATGTATGCACACAAAGAAAAGAGTCATTTATTCATTACGTAATAAAATGTGCAGCAGGTTTCCCTACCAAATTCTCATTAACATAAAAGCAGTTACGACCAAAAAAAACAAAATAAAAAAAACACCAAACCAAAAACGATTTTGCAAATATTTTTTACCATTGCACTAGGAAATGATGCAGAGTTGCAAACATGAATGTGATCTTTGTTTGGTCTATAAGAAACATGGCAGTGCGAAACAAAACTTTGCCTATTTAAACAAATAAGCAGCGGTATAGCTATAGGGTGTACAGTGGTAGCAATTGCACCCAGACCCTCATGCTTGAGGGTGCCCAAAGGCCCCTCTGTGCCATAAGAAGACAACAGTATTATAAATAATACATGATACCTAGGGGGCCCTGTTGCAGTTTTTGCCTTGGGGTTTTGGACCTTAAAGTTACGCCCAGGTGCCTATTTTATTATTACCATATCTTGAGTTGTAATATGGTATTTTGGCAATGTTTATCTCATTAGTTACTTTCGGTCAGTACAGATTCTATTTTGAGGGTGCCTATTTTTATTTGGCATACATCCTACTTATTAAAGGGGTTGTCCGGGACATGTAAAATACAGGCTGCAGGCAGAGTAGGGGCTAAAAAAAAAACAAAAGAATAATAAAAGGAGGGCATACTTGGCTAGTAAACTCCCATGCCGTTCCAGCGCTGCTGATTCATTGGTCTCCGACGGTCAGTAAACTTTTGCAGGAGGTGATGATGTTCCATTCGGCAGAAGCCAATCTCTGGCCTTAGTGATTGACTTAAGTCAAACGGGATGTCATTACTTCCTGTAGAGGTAAACAGACCAGCGGAGACCAAAGGAGGAGCAGCTCTGGAGGGGTGAGGGATTTAGTAGGTGGGTATAACTTTTCTTATTTTAGCCCATACCCTGCCTGCAGCCCTTGTTTTACAACCCCTTTAACTGCTTTTCAGACTCTAAGGCCTCATCCCCACTGCCGTGTTATGGATCAATGTGGTACGTTGCCTGCTATGGGCCCACTCTGCACCTTTGTGTGTCTCTTGCTTTTATAGACAGGCACACAATAATTTATTTCTCAGAGATACAAACAGAATATACAAGAAAAAATGGTGACATACTTTATCACATGACATATTAAGCAGGTATTCTCTCCTAGAAGCATTGGTTCTAGGAGAGAATATGGTTTGTCACGGAGGCACTATTATGAGGCCCATGGGGAGCTCACAGGTCTGTAATACAGACACGTAGAGACTTTGTGTGTCATTCTACCGGTTCTGTGAACACAGATATGTATACTGTATGTTTAATCTCAGAATAGCTCATGGTTAAAGTGTGCCTTCTCCTTATTTAATGTTATTACCTACATTGAACCTTATGGATGCAGTAGTAATCAGTGGTGTAACTCCGCTGGATACAAACCACGCAGCTCCTACAGGACACAAGGTTGAGGGGGCCCGTGGACCAATGTCCCAATGCCTGATCCCACTTCATCAATTGTATTCAATGCCCAGCCCTGTATGCCGCCTGGCCCTGTGTGTGTTTAGTGTTCTGCTATCTATATGTCTCTGTCTCTCTGTTCAGGGACAATCAGCTATTCAACACAAAGACACAGAGACTTATAAATGCACGGGAGGGACTTTTGGACAACACAATAAGCGACTGTATTTAGTCTCTCACTGTGTTGCTGATGTTTGGTTTTCCTTGGGCCCTTTCTGAATGTGAGTGGGGGAGGGGCTTGGAGCTACCTTAAAAGAGGAAACTGACTGGCATTATAAGGGGAACTTTTGCAAATAAAGAAGGTTAATTGTGGCTACTAATATTAGGGTATGGGGAAGCTGTATGGCACTAGTGGCATGGCTGGCAAATTGAGGGGCAAGTTATACAATAAAGGGGGCTAATTGTGGCCTACACTGCTGGGACATAGGGGAATGGGGATTACACTAATGGGTTAGGGTGGTGGGACTGGAAATTAAATGGTAACATTTTGAAATAAAGGGGGCAAACTTCAGCTGGGGTATGGGGGAATCGGGATAACACTAATTAGGTGGCGTGACTGGCAATATGATGTCAACAAATTTAAATAAAGGGGCACACCGCCATGTAGATAGTGCCACACATAGTCCTCCTGTAGATAGTGCCACATACACCCCCTTATAGATAGTGCCAAACACCCCCCTTGTAGTTAGTGCCACACATATCCCCTGTAGTTGTGCCATACACAGCCCCCCTTGCAGATAACACATACCTCCTTGTAGATAGTGCCACACACAGCCCCCTTGTAGATAGTGCCACATGCCCTGTAGATAGTGCCACACATCCCCCTTGTAGATTGTGCCACACATACCCCTTAGCCTCCCCCTTGTAGATCACGCCCCCAAACACATAAAAAAAATTGTACTCACCTAGACCTGTTCCCGTGATGATTGGAGCTGCTCCACAACCTCCTCAGCAGCCTATGGGATGCCAAGACCCATGCGTTATCCAGTGACATCACGGCCTGCGCAGGGCTCCTCTCTCAGTGCCTTATAGGCTGCAGACCTAACGTGGCCTGTAGCCTAGTGAATGGCAGAGCAGGGAGATAGCTCCTTGCTCCGCCATAATATTCTATTGTATTTGAGTCCTAAGGACGCAGATACAATTGAATGTGACAGGCCCCCAATGCTCGATACTGTCATTTTGATACCAGTTCGTGTGAATAAACCCCAAAAGGGTTATTCCCATATTAGCCATTTATGGCATATTCACAGGATATGCCTCTCCAGGCAAATATGGGGTTGGGGGCCCCAGATTTGCAGATAGGTGTGGTGACTTTTGAAAGTGCTGAAAGATACATCTCTTGCTGCCATCAAGCCACACCCTCTGACAATGTGAGTCTATGCTCACACATTAAGCCACACACCTTCTGATGCCACAATACGCTTTGTGTGTGGGTGGCATCTGTGGGACATGTGTACTGTGTATCAGTGCCTGCATTTTTTATTATATATATGAAGAATACGTGTATTATTCCTGTAGTTGTGTTGACATTGAAGGAGGGGCAACATACACTTCTTCACTAGCCCGCTGCTATGAGTGTCCACCCCCAAATGTGGGTGTATTGAGAATATAGTGAGAAAAATCAACTTAGAGAGAAAAAATCGAAACATTCATTTGGCAGACCATTGAGTAGTAAAAAATGCAAACTAGCCTTCTTAGCATTAGAGCTTTGTGTTATAAAAATAAGTGAAGCACTCTTGATATGTTGGTATACAGCTCACTTGGGAGCAGTTTTGCAAGTGTGGTTCACGCATCCACAGCACAGCTCCATTTATCAATTTATGGGTATTAAAAGTAAAAGATCCAGCACCATATTAGTGCTGTATGGCTTTTTTTGTACAAAATTGTTTTTCTTCTGGTACCATTTTACAAAACATAAAATTTTGTGTTTATAAAAAATTTTTGCGGGAAATACAAAAAACAAATCTGTGGTTATCACCATGTACTATAAAGAACACAGTACCTTTATTATACAAGTTGTTACAGTTATGGAAATACGAAATATATATATGTATATATATATATTTTTTTTTATTTTTTATTTTTTTTGTTTTATCACAATTATTATTATTAGAAATGTGTTTTTAGCTTTATAAAATTTTTATTTTGCTTTATTTAAAGCGGATCTGTCATCAGACAATGTTGCCCTATATAAAGGCAGCATAGTATGGGGACATCTCCGCTCTTTTTTTAGTCAAAACGGCACAAAAATATATTGTGTCGCATGGCTAATATGAGCAATCCTATAATACACCACAATCATTGTATACCCAACAGCTTGTCAATCACTGTACGGCGGGCAGGGGAGCTCTTCCCTCATGAATATATCGAACTCATAACTATGAGTCCAGTGTATTCTTTGATCGCTTCTTTTAGCCAAAAGGCACAATATATTTTTGTGCTGTTCTGGCTAATAGGAGCGCAAACTTGAACCCATACGATGCAGTACTTACATAGGGCACCATAGTCTGAAGACAGAGTCACTTAAAGGGTTATTGCCATGTTAGACATTCATGGCAGTCTCAGATCCACTGGATTTGCCATAAATTTCTGATAGATTCAGGTCCCACCTTGGAGACCTGAACCTATTTTAAGCAAGGGGACCGGACCCTCGTCACGCCTGGATATCCTATAAATGTCTAAGGTGGGCACACCAACTTTAGAATTTTTTTTTTTACTTTTGATATTTCTTTTTTAACTATTATGTATTTATTTTGCATAATGAACTTTTATTTATTAAGTTTCAATATTTGTGCATTCCAATACATAATTGCCTGTTCATATAAAATGCACAGGCATACCTAAGGCGTGCCCTAGCAGGCATTGTGGCACGGCAGCTCTGGGGGCCTTTGTAACGCTCTTGACAGATATAGCAGCTGTACCTACTAGATCACAATGATGTATATATTAAGATGTACATATTAATCATGGACTGCCAGCTGTGCTTATAAGGAGGTACACTGAGTCTCTGTGAATTCTGAGCTTTTTTCCATAAATGGAATGCTTCTTGGGGGGACTGCCTCCGTACATTCATCATCAGATGAAACCATGCCTGATATGCCTCTGTATGAAACGGGAGACATGGCAAGGAACATTAGGGCCCCATAGACCACTATGGATACCAGTACGTGGAGGTGGTATGCAGCGATAGTATGGTGGTGAGCACAATCCTTTAAATAATGTTTTGTACAGAACTCACTGGAGGTTTAATCACAATTGCAATGAGTAACATTAACCAGGCTGTTATTTCACTGATGTGATTATTGACCTGACTATAACAGCATTGAAGGTATGCAAGACATAACTACAAAACTGTCACATTGAAATGCAGGGGCGTAACTAGGAAAGACTGGGCCCCATAGCAAACTTTTGACTGGGGCCCCCCCTCTGCTGGGTATCACACAACCCCCCCCCCCCTTGTAGATAGTGCCTCCCTATAGATTCCACCACACAGCGCCCCCCTATAGATAGCACCATACACAGCCCCCTGTAGATAACGCCATACAGACCCCCTCTGTAGATAACACCATACAGAACCCCTCTGTAGATAACGCCATATAGCCCCCCCCCCCCAAAAAAAAAAAACGGCCTATAGTTTGTCCTACAAAAGACATGCATCCCCTCTCCACAGGATCTCCACAGGATAGGGGATACATGAGTGATCGCTGGCAGCGATAAGGAGAACGGGGGACCGAAAGTCCCCCGAAGTTCTCCATGACAAACCTCGGACTTCCGGCGTCTGCGCAGTTCAATAAAAATGAAAGGAGCGCTGGTCACGCATGCGCAGAAGCACGACCGGTGCGCAAGTCATTTCTACGGAGCTGCCGACACAGACCCCGGAAGTCCGAGGTTTGTGATGGAGAACTTAGGGGGGACTTTCGGTCCCCCGTTCTCCTCATCCCAGCGATCCCACATGTATCCCCTATCCTGTGGATAGGGGATGCATGTCTTTTGTAGGAACAACCCCTTAAGTGGCGTCGCGCTGTAGCAGCCATAGCGGCTGCTAGCGGAGCCTGCGGCCATCGGAGGGGGCCGTGCCGGCGGGTGGCACGGGCCCCCTCATGCTGCAGGCCCTGTAGAAGTCGCTACGGCTGCTATAGCGGTAGTTACGCCACTGCGTATAGGTTTGTACGGCGTAAAACTACAGCTCCCAGCATGGCCGGAACAATGGTAAGGATATGCTGGGAGATGCGGTTTCACAAAAAAATCCTATCACCATCATCTCGCTGCAGATCATACAGTGACTACAATACTGATTAGAGGCAGAATAAACATTTACATTAAGTGACTCACCGGTGACGTCTCAGATTCTAGTTCTTTTCTTCTCCCTCCGGTTCAGACATCTATGATGGATTTCTCCCGCCATGACCCACTTCTGCAGTTTTCCGCTCAGATGTCTTCAGCTTCTCACTTTTAAAACATTTCTGCACCTGTAAACAAAGTTAAAATTCTAAACACATCTAAATATAACTGACACACACACACACACACACACACACACACACACCGTGCCCCCTGTAGATAGTGACCTACATAGAAGCCCCTGTAGATAGTGCCCACATATGGACTCCAGAGCTGCAAGGCAATAGTGCTAACCACTGAGCCACCGTGCTGCCCTACATATAGCTTCCCCTATAGTTAGTGTTCCACGTATAGCCCACCTCTGTACATAGTGTCTCACATATAGCTCCCCCTGTATATAGTGTCCCACATATAGCCCACCCCTTTAGACTGTGCACTACATATAGCCACCCTGTTGCTAGTGCCCCACAGGTAACCCAACCCCTGTATATAGTGTCCCACACATAGCCCACCCCTATAGAAAGCACCCTAAAAAAATAGCTCCCCTATAGATAGTGCTCTCCATATAGCCCACCCCTGTATATAGTGCCCTACATATAGACCCCCCTGTATATAATGGCCCACATATAGAGCCCCCTGTATATAATGGCACACACCCCCACATATAGACCCCCCTGTATATAATGGACCACATATAGAGCCCCCTGTATATAATGGCCCACACCCCCACATATAGACCCCCCTGTATATAATGGCCCACATATAGACCCCATATATATATATATATATATATATATATATATAATAGCCCACATAAAGACGACCCCCCCCCCTGTAGATAGACCCCCCCACTATAGATAATGCCTTTCACACTTTTATGAGGGGGGAAAAAAAAAACTTGACATACTCACATGATCCCGTTCCCACGCTGTTCACTGGCGATGCAGACATGCTCTCTTCTGAGCATGTCTGCAGGAGCTGAACGAGCATCCTCCAATGACGCTCATTGGCGGGGCAGAATGACTTGCCCCGCCAATCAGCACCTTCCAAGCATGGAAGCGGCGCGATGATGTCATCGCGCCGCTAGCCAATCAGTGTCATTGTAAGGCACTGGATGGTCAGGCACGGAACATGCCCGGCCATTCAGTGCTAATACATGTATTTGGCTGCCGCTAGCACTGGGGCCCCCTCCGGTGCTAGCGACACCTACAGGCATGTGTAAGGCTCGGCGGCGCGGGCCCCACAGTAGCGGCGCTACCGCTGTAGCAGCCATAACGGCTGCTAGCGGCGCCACCGGGCATTTGGGTGTGCGTGTCGGCTGGCGGCACGGGCCCCCTCAAGCCCCGGGCCCCGTAGCAGCCGCTACTGCTGCTACCGCGGTAGTTACGCCACTGTTGAAATGTATGTACAATTGAATCATTTAGGGTATGTGCACACACACTAATTATGTCCGTAATTGACGGACGTATTTCGGCCGCAAGTCCCGGACCGAACACAGTGCAGGGAGCCCGGCTCCTAGCATCATAGTTATGTACGATGTTAGGAGTCCCTGCCTCGCTGCAGGACAACTGTCCCGTACTGTAATCATGTTTTCAGTACGAGACAGTTGTCTTGCAGCGAGGCAGGGACTCCTAGCATCGTACATAAGTATGATGCTAGGAGCCCGGCTCCCTGCACTGTGTTCGGTCCGGTACTTGCGGCCGAAATACGTCCGTCAATTACGGACGTAATTAGTGTGTGTGCACATACCCTTAAAGGTGACAGATAACTCATTAATCTGCAAGTGAAAACGTTTCCCCAAAAAAAGACACACCTTCCTTTCTCAGTGAACATTCTGTGGACACAGGTTTGATGTTTTATATTCTTCTCTTAAATTAATTCAGTCAATCAATATGTTTGTATATTTGTGTTATATTCTATACCCACGTTAATAGTTATTGTGCTTGTCGGCAAAAGAATGATTGTCGTGTAATTATCAGTTATAACTGCATGACATATACAATCAAAGTTTTCACATTATAATAAGAACAGTGCTGACTGAATTATTTTAGGATATATTTAAAAGGATTTTTCCACCAATAACATTTATCACCTATCTTTAGTCTAAGGGAGGTATGGAAACAGCCGGGCACGCACACTTAGGGTATGTTCACATAGAGTTTTTTGCAGGCAGAAAATTCTGCCTCAAAATTCTGTTTGGAATTTTGAGGCAGATTTTGATCTGCTTACATGCCGTTTGCCACGTTTTTCGCACCGTTTTTCGCCCGCTGCCATTGAATGCTGATGGCCGAAATACGCTTTCTCTGCCTCCCATTGATGTCAATGAGAGTTCAGAGACATAAACGCCTGAAGATAGGGCATGTCGCTTCTTTTTCCCGTGAGGCGCTTTTTCCGACACTGTTTCTGCGTCAAAAAACTCTGTGTGAACTGGGCCTTACTGTAGCTATTTCTGTATCTCTCCGCTCACATGCTCTGTCATCGCTCTATATAACACTGCATCGAGCCCACGCTGGCCCGTTCTAATGATCAGTGTGGGTCCCAGTCATCGGCTGTAACATTTATATCACTTGTGGATAGGTGATTATTGTTATTCAAGGGGAAAACCTCTATTAAAATGTTTTTCCAAGACTGTAAAATGATTGGCCTATCCTTAGGAAAGGCCATCAATATCTGATTGAGGTGACTAAATGAAGCGCTATGTCCCCTTCTATGTTTACCCAGACACAGCGCTGTTGCAGAAATTTCTGCTACTGAAAATCAGTTCTATTCATCTGAATGGGGTTGATTCTGCAGCAAGGGCATGGATTTCTGCAAGCACCATTCAGATGTGCAAAGGGAGACATTCGTCAATCAGCAATGAGAGGGAGGAGCAAGATGCAGCTCAATAACATGCCAGGCTCATCTCTGGCAGCGCTGCCTGGACTATAAATGTAAGTTCTCATAAAAGGGTTCACATTAGCACATAAGTGGCAGACCGATGAAATCAGTGTGTCTGCCAATACATTATGATGCATAATGTGAATGACAAGTTCCCTTTAGGCCTAAACCAGGAGAGGAACCTAAAGGATGGAGAAGTATAATGGAAAGTTCTAAAAAAAACTTTTGTTTTTTTTCAGTCTAATGCCAGGTTTTAACTTAAAAAGAAAAGTGTGGGGAAATTAAATAAAAACAGTGTAAGAACATTGTTTGCTTTTGTGACATATTTTTCAGATAACTATAGCCCAAACAATTGTTTGGCCAACAGCTATCTCCCCTGAAACCAACATAAAAAAATCCTCCGGCACTGCTATCACAGAAAAAACAATAAGATTTAATATCCAATCCTAGTGACTATTGACAACCTGTTTTCCCCATAGCAGTCTGCTGGCCACCACAGACATGAAATTATCAGCGGATCATGTCTAGAGCCCAAAAAATCTGTCCAAATGCAACAATAGAACATTCAGTTTTTGCCCAAAAAAAATTACCTGAGGACCCATCATGTTTCACTAGTCTACAGGCTTATGCCTGCTTGCGTCTGGTGGTTCATGCCCAGAGATAAGCTGACCTTATATACCCTAAAAAATAATAATTATAATCTACATGGATTTACACAATTCGTAGGTCTTGAGTGTGCTTCTTTCTTGCTTCAGGTAGATGATGGCTGAACGTAAGACATGATATCATGAACCTCTAGCCATCTGCGTAGACATAATGCCTTAGCCAGTGGGACTATTTTTTTATACAGATTACCAGGTGGCTCATTAGGACACCATTCTGAAGGCATCAGTGGTTTCATGGAGCACCAGAAGCAGGTAAGATAAACCCGGGCAGGTCATTTTTAGTGGTTGGTAATCAGGGTCGGACTGGCCCACTAGAGTAGCTGAGGATTCTCGGTGGGCCCAGGCATTAATAGAATAATGGGCTCCAGTATTCCATTTGGAACTCACTTTGGAGCCAGTTACATGCCAGTAGAGTCTGTTTCTTGTGGGTTGATTCAAAAATGAGCTATCTGACTTTATTGATTAAATGCCTTGTATGTGCAATGATAACAATAAAGGTATTAGATGCAATTGAAAGTAAACATGTTCTTTATAGATGGAAGGGAGTCTTCAGAATAGTTTTCTCTGGTGGGCCCAAGGATCCCCAGCCTGACACTATTGATATCTCAGTCCATTCAGAAACTGAATTTTAATTTTATATTGAATAACATTATTCATTAAGTAGCAGTTGGCAGAAGTTATCCATGTGCCATAGCTGACTTACGGCAATCATAGGATGAGGTTTGGAAAGCAAGAGTTCCTAAACGAGCAGGTAAAGTAGAGGATAGTCTCTGTAGGCATAGTAGCCATGTGCAGGCTTTGAAGTTATCGCTGTCATTAGGTGCTGTAGTTGTGGCAGCTGAAAAGCACTGTAGGCTAAAAGGGTGCAAGCAGTGGCGTAACTACCGCTGTAGAAAGTAGCGGCTGCTATGGGGCCCGCGACATGATGGGGCATGTGCCGCACGCCAGCACGGCCCCCCCATGGCCGGAGGCTCCGCTAGCAGTCGCTATGGATGCGCATGCATAAATTGTGCACATGCGTGGCCGGCGCTCCATTAATTTTTAATGAGCTGCCGGACACCCGGAAGTCCAAGGTTTCTCATGGAGCACTTCGGGGGACTTTCTGTCCCCCGTTCTCCTTATCGCTGGGGGTCCCAGCGGTCAGACCCCCAGCGATCACACATGTATCCCCTATCCTGTGGAAAGGGGATACATGTGTTTTGTGGCACAACCCATAGGCTACAGGCCAGTTTTCTTTTTTTTGAGGGGTTGGGGCTGTATGGCCTTATCTACGGGGGGCTGTATGGCTTTATCTACAGGGGGTCAGTGTGGCGTTATCTACAGGGGTGGCTGTATGGTGTTATCTACAGGGGCGGTGGCTGTATGGCGTTATGTACAGGGGGGGCTGTATGGCATTATCTACAGGGGGACTGTATGGCGTTATCTACAGGGGGGCTGTATGGCATTAACTACAGGGGGCTGTATGGCGTTATTTACAGGGAGACTATGAAGCTATCTACAGGGAGGGGGCTGTATGGTGTTATCTACAAGGGGGCTGTATGGCGCTATGTACAGGGGGGCTGTATGGCGCTATCTACAGGGGGGCTGTATGGTGCTTTCTACAGGGGGCTGTATGGCACTATCTACAGGGGGGCTGTATGGCACTATCTACAGGGGTGGATGTATGGCACTATCTACAGGGGGCAGTATGGCGCTATCTACAAGGGGCTGTATGGCGCTATCTACGGGGGGGGCAGTATGGCACTTTCTACAGGGGGCTGTGTGTGGCGCTATCTACAGGGGGCTGTATGTGGCAGAATCTACAGTGATGCACTATGGCCCTGTTAAAAGTTTGATATGGGGCCCAGTCTTTTCTAGTTACGCCCCTGGGTGCAAGATCTGTAGCCATGTCAGAGTGCAGAATGCCAAGTCATAAACACATACAAACACCTATATGTTCTTTACTGTGATCTAACATTTACTTAGTACATTTAGGACTTTAATTTTCATAATTTTTTTTATTGCAATCTACAGATATTTCTCTATATAACAGTACATTAGGCCTATGTACAACAACATGCATAAATATCTAATAAGGCATACCTGAAGCTTGCTCTTACAGACAACCTGAGGTCCTTTCTGAAGTCCTTTTAATTCTGTTGCCGGGGTGCACCATGTGGTAATAAAGGGACACTGCAATCGTAATTAGGTTTATTATGTTTTTTTAAATGTTCATAAAGATTTTTTTTGGAGCATTGGCAGTTTTTAGAACATTTCTGGCTAGCATTGTCTGTATAAAATGAATGATATGTCGAAAAGTAATCACTGCATCATACATAAGACTGATTCAGACAACACAATATCTAAAAAAAAAATATTTGAATGTATTCTTTTTTTCATGCTGTATTCTAGTGTGTCACCTGACTGCAATGATTAAGGCGAAAGTGATTGTACATGATCTGTCAGCAACGTGGCGACCCTTTCAAACCATGTGAAATGTTTCTGAACAGCGGGTCAAGCTACAGCTGTTTAACAGCTGCATCCTAATTCTTTTCTCATTTTGTATTTGTTTATTTCTCTTCATGTTATCTCAGCAAATATAAAGCTTATTAAAAACACTAGTGGGGCAGAATGCCGATAAAGCAGCTTTCCTTCAGATGACAAAATAAAATCAACATACAAAGCATTCTGCGTTATCTGTTTCCATTCATGTATAGAAGCAACTTTGCAGGTAATATGACTGTGAAGGTCCAGCAGGAGCATCAGGATTCCTTGGTGTAGCTTATAGGAGAATGACACAATTCCTATAACAACTGTTCATTATTCTGTATGACTCCTTACAATGTAATTCTAATGCAATTTTCCCTCAGAATGACAAACAGCAAAGCTGCAGGGAACATTTCCCCCATCTGAGCACTTGTAGCCAGTTTTCAGTCCAGTGTTTCAGTTCGCTGGTTTCTGCAGTTTACAGATTTTTTCCCTGTAAATATATTTAATATGCAGTTTCTGAAAAAATCCTTTATTCAACAACTAACCAAACATTTTCTAATTTGCAACATATGAATTATAGTCAACTCAAAGAAAGTCATTGTACTTCGTTTTTTGTTTTTTTTTTTCATATTAAAATCCTGACATTCTTTTTCTGAAGTACAGTGGACATTTAATGTGTGGTCAGAAAAGAGCAGCACATACACTTCCAGGATAATTTTTTTCTTCAGTCTGGGACTGAAACTTAGAGCAGAATTACTGAATACGTGGCGCTGTCTGACAAAGTGATTTGTACTCCCAATTTCTCATTCAACTTACATTAGCATCTACACATAGTCATCATTACATTACTTCTCATCACTTTCCATGTGTGTGTGAATATATATTAATATATACAGTATATATAATAATTATTTTTTTTACCGTCATTCTAGGAAAGCCCTGCCCTTTTGTTTAAGGCATATTCAGTGTACTGCCTTATAAGCTTCCAAAAATGTCAAAGTCTAAATGCCTGATGAGTAAACAAGTCTGCAAAACAATTTCCCAAAAGCAGCTTGATGTAATATATTGTTTATATACTGTTAAGACCCATGCTGAGCTTACCACCAGCGACATAATAAAAATGTCCCAGGAGCCATTTGGACATGAACCACTGGATAACAGAAAAGTGTATTTTAAGCAAAGTTTACGCATTTTTCTAACACATAACACAACACCAGTTTGCAGAATTGTTTTTCGTTTTTTTTTTAGAAACCATGAACCCATTAAAGAACATTAGGCCTGGTTCACACGGAATATTTTGCAGGCAGAAAAATTCTGCCTCAAAATTCCTTCAGGAAAACGCCTCCACTTCCCATTGAAATCAGTGGGAGCCTGTTTCGGACGCTTTTTGGCGCTGATTCCGATGTGGTTTCCGAGTCAAAATCAACCAAAAAAACTCGGTGTGAACTAGGCCTAAGTCCTACACATTTTGAGCAGCAGCAAATACATATGGGAGGCTAATCTCCTTCTGCAGGTTTAGGAAAGCTGCCAAATAATTCAATTAAGTTTATACTGTAAATAACCATGATTCCTCCCTCCCCTATGTCTTACTGGCTGATGGACCAAAGGCTATGTTCCTCCTCCCTTGGAATTTGCTCCTGCTGGTTCTTTCTATTTTTCACTCTTTGTGCTGGGTCAGATTAGACTTCGCCTAGAGGGCAGGGCCTCTGCACTCCTTGGTGCGGTGGCTATATTTGTTGTGGTTGAATTTGGCCATGTCCCAGCCGCATGTGCATTAAGGTGCGTTGGTAGACATCAGGCATTTTAGTTAAAGTGGACAGATTAACAAATTGATCAAGATTGACAGATTTGGGGATCATTAAACCTAGGATAGAGATTGAGCCCCCTCCATACAGAGGCAGATGTGTTGGAGACCCAGAGGCAGTGGCATGGCTACCTCATTCTCAGACAAAAGCCTCGAATTCTGACACCAGAAGCTTTTCAGTAGTCAGATTGCCCCACTTTCTGCCTCAGTGCCTACTGATATTCAAGATGTTTGTTAAATATAGAAAATAGTTTCACCATTTGTGCTTTATAGGGGAGTGGACATATTTCTTATCCAAAAGTTAAATAGAAAATTCCCTAAGAGGATCAGATGATTGATTAATCCATTCATCTTTCTGTTCCCAAAGCCAGATGGCAAGTTTTAAACCATTATTGACTGGAGGTTCCTCAATTCATTCATAAGGAAGGACCACTTCTGCATATAGGTTATCCTCTCAGTCATCTTTCTCCTAGGCAAGTATTTATATGTCCTAATATCTCCTAGGCACAGGGAGTAATTATTATTATTAGTGAATCTCATTGCCATGAGGCACTTCCAGTTCTTGGTTCTTCCACTACTTCAAGAATTTTGAATGTCATTAACATCATGATATTCCTCAGGATGGGAAATATCTGATTTGGATGACTGGAAAGTCAGGGATGTCTCCTCTTTTATAGAGAAGAATATAAGAATTGTTCTCAGCAATCTGGTTTGGTTGATACACATCCACATACGTATGTACTGCTGCTAAGGACATTAATGGCAGAGGCCCATTTGAGGGATATCTCTGTGGTGTGTATTGAGGGCAGCCTAAACATCGGGTAGAAATGGTCTCTATACCCTGGTGTCTTGGCTAAGATGGGCAATACAAAACTAGAGAAATTCACTGCTACACCATGCTAAATCATATAACGTCGATGCCTTCTCCATAGAATGGGATTTTTATCTGACATACTGTATATGCTCCCCATGTGCCGATGGTTCTAAGGTCCTAGAAATAGTTAGGCAAAACAGAACCTCTTTTATCGCAAATATCCCTATTTGGCCGAACAGTGTGTAGTTATCTCTGCTCCTCAATATGAGTAATAGCACCTACTTCAGGTTACAACCAAGATCATACCAATTTTGCAGCACAACCAGTCTCAACATCTCAGAAGGTTCATTCCCAGGGCTTTGGGACTGACAAACCTTTGATAAGAGTAATTAGTCTTTGTTTCTTCAAAATTTTCTATTTTAAGGTCCAGATTACACAGAGTTTTTTGACACTGACTTTGATGCGTAACCGCAAAAAACATCCGAGACCTGCGGCACTCACGGTAAAAAAAGTGACATGCTCTTTCTTGCTGTGGTTAAGCCTCTGACCTCCCATTGAAATCAAAGGAAGGCAGAGAAAGCATTTTCCGCTGCGTTTTTTGCCAGTGGCGCTCTACGAACGCGGGCAAAAAACGCAGTGAAAAAACACTGTGAAAATTGCAAGCCAGAAATTGCAGGCAGGTCAAAATCTGCCTCAAAACTCTTTTAGGCTGGGTTCACACGACCACATTAACGTCCGTAATGGACGGACGTATTTCGGCCGGAAGTCCCAGACCGAACTCAGTGCAGGGAGCCGGGCTCCTAGCATCATAGTTATGTACGACGCTAGGAGTCCCTGCCTCTCCGTGGAACTACTGTCCCGTACTGAAAACATGATTACAGTACGGGACAGCTGTCCTGCAGAGAGGCAGGGACTCCTAGCGTCGTACATAACTATGATGCTAGGAGCCCGGCTCCCTGCACTGAGTTCGGTCCGGGACTTCCGGCCGAAATACGTCCGTCCAATACGGACGTTAATGTGGTCGTGTGAACCCAGCCTTAGGAATTTTGAGACAGATTTTTTCTGTCTGCAAAAAAACTGTCTATAAGAAGGTAATTTTCTGTCCAGTATCCTTCGAAACATTATATTTTGGGATTTGTTTTTACGGCAGTCACCATGCGGTATTAACGACATGTTGACTTTGTACTGCAAGTCGCTACTGTTATAATGATACCAAATTGATATAGTTATTTTTTTCTGTTTTACTACTTTTTTTTTTTACTGTCGATGGAGCTTCATGAGGACTTGTTTTTTGTGGGATAAGTTGTAGTTCTTGGAATCTAGAATGTACTGATTAATTCTTATTCTTTTTTTCGGGGGGAGGGATGAACGACATTTACTGTGGGTGTTAAGTAACATGTTCGTTTTATAGTATAGGTCGCTACAGTTGCGGCAAATAAAATTCAATTTGTTTTACATTGTAAAGTATTTTGTAAGAGGAATATAGATTTTTGCGTTTTTTGGGGGGAGTTTTTTTTTTATTTCTTAACGTTTTATTTAACTTTTCTGTTTTTTACATTGTTTTTAGTCCCACTTGGGGACTTGACCACGTGATCGGTTGATCGCTTACCTAACACACTAAAATACTTTTGTATTGCAGCATAGTATGCCTGTAAAAACTAATAGACATGAACACAATACTAATAGGCAGATAAAGTGCATTCGGAAAGTCTTCCATTTATTTTTTTCACATTTTGTTATGTTGAGGCTTTGTGCTAAAATAAAATAAAAAATTATCTCAATCTAAATCATGTCCAATCTAATGAATTTACCACAGGTGGACTCCAATCAAGGTATAGAAACATTTCAAAGATGATCTAGAGAAATGGGATGCCCCCTGAGCTAAATTTCATATGTCATAGCAAAGAGTTTTTCATTCTTAATAAATTTGCCCAAATTTCTAAAATTCTGTTTTCACTTTGTCATTATGGGGTATTGAGTGAAGAATAATGGGGAAAAACTTGATTTATTTTTTATTTTTGCACATAACAAAATGTGAAAAAAGTGAAAGGGTGTGACAACTTTCCGAATGCACTGTAGTGTAATAGGCATAAACACATGGCAGACCTGGGGGCTTTCTTTAGGCCCCTGGTTAGAAAGCACAGCAGAGTTGAGCAGAACAATATTGAGGCATCAGGAGACAGCTCAGCTGCTTAAAAAAAGATACTTCCTGTGTCTGTTTCAAGCAGCAGCGCCGCCATCTCCTGATACCTCAATTTTGTTCAGATCAACTCTGCTGTGTTTTCGAACCATTTTAAACGGCCCTGTGCAAAGGGATCCTGGCGAGGTGACAAGGATGCAGCTGTCCTATATCCATTGAATGCGATTATAGGTGTTGTGCCCTGTGCACAACCCAACAAGGTGACAAAAACTTTTATGGGATATATCCTCGCAAAGTCTGCCTTTCTATTTTAAATATGTATCCCACTTTGACCGGAGTGTCTGCCCTATGAAGTAGTTTCTCCTTTTTTAGATTTTTTTTTTAGGCTCCTGGCTGCCATTCCAACCCATCTGCACGCCGTGATCACATTACTGGGCCACCATGGGGTGACAGAGGGATGCCGCGATTACTGTTGACTGTGGCCTCTGAGGGATTAAATGGATAGAATCAGAGTTATCTCCAATACTGGCTGTTGCAGCCATGTTACATAGTTACATAGTTACATAGTTAGTACGGCTGAAAAAAGACACATGTCCATCAAGTTCAACCAAGGGACGGGAAAAGGGAAGGAAAAATGTCTACATATAGGAGCTAATACTTTTTTGTTCTAGGAAATTATCTAACCCTTTTTTAAAGCCATCTACTGTCCCTGCTGTGACTAGCTCCTGCGGTAGGCTATTCCATAGATTCACAGTTCTCACGGTAAAGAAGGCTTGTCGCCTCTGCAGGTTGAACCTTTTTTTCTCCAGACGGAGGGAGTGCCCCCTTGTTTTTTGAGGGGGTTTTACAAGGAACAGGATGTCACCATATTTTTTGTATGTGCCATTAATATATTTATATAAGTTAATCATGTCCCCCCTTAGTCGTCTTTTTTCAAGGCTAAATAGGTTTAATTCTTTTAATCTTTCCTCATAACTTAAATTCTCCATGCCCCTAATTAGCTTCGTTGCTCTTCTTTGTATTGTTTCCAACTCCAGGGCATCCTTTCTATGAACTGGAGCCCAGAACTGAACTGCATATTCTAGATGAGGCCTCACTAATGCTTTGTAAAGTGGCAATATTAAATCCCTGTCCCGTGAGTCCATGCCTCTTTTAATACAAGACAATATCCTGCTGGCCTTTGAAGCAGCTGATTGACATTGCATGCTGTTATTTAGTTTATGATTTACAAGTACATCCAGATCCTTCTCAACAAGTGAATCCGCCAGTGTAGCTCCCCCTAGGACATATGATGCATGCAGGTTGTTGGTACCCAGATGCATAACTTTACATTTATCTACATTAAACTTCATCTGCCAAGTGGACGCCCAAACACTCAGTTTGTTTAAATCCGCTTGCAATTCATGAACATCTTCCATAGACTGAACTATATTACATAGCTTGGTGTCATCTGCAAAAATAGAAATAGTGCTATTAATCCCATCTTCTATATCATTAATAAATAAGTTGAATAATAGTGGTCCCAGCACTGAACCCTGGGGTACACCACTTATTACCGGGGACCATTCAGAGTAGGAATCATTGACCACAACTCTCTGGATACGGTCCTTGAGCCAATTCTCAATCCAATTACAAACTATATTTTCTAAACCTATAGTCCTTAATTTACCCATTAGGAGTCTATGGGGGACAGTGTCAAATGCCTTTGCAAAGTCCAAAAACACTAAATCCACAGCGGCCCCTCTGTCTAGGCTTCTGCTTACCTCTTCATAAAAACAGATTAGGTTAGTTTGACAACTTCTGTCCTTAGTAAAACTGTGCTGGCTGTCACTTATAATACTATTTTTTGTCACATAATCCTGTATATAGTCCCTCAATAGCCCCTCAAACATTTTCCCCACGATGGATGTTAAGCTTACTGGTCTATAATTACTCGGGGAAGACCTAGAGCCCTTTTTGAAAATAGGCACCACATTTGCGCTGCGCCAGTCCCTTGGCACTATACCAGTCACTAGAGATCCTCTGAATATTATGAAAAGGGGAACAGAAATAACTGAACTAAGCTCTTTAAGAATTCTAGGGTGTAACCCATCTGGTCCCGGAGCCTTGTGCACATTTATTTTATTTAATTTAGCTTGCACCATATCTACATTCATCCAATTCAGTATATCAACTGATATATTAACAGCACTGGCACGGCTACATCAGCTGCTCTTTCTTCAGTTGTATATACAGAGCTAAAGAACCCATTTAGTAACTCTGCCTTCTCTTGATCCCCTGTGACCAACTCCCCATTACCATTATCTAGGGGTCCTACATGTTCAGACCTTGGCTTTTTAGCATTTATATACTTGAAGAATTTTTGTGGATTTGTTTTACTATCCTTGGCCACCTGCTTTTCATTTTGTATTTTTGCTAATTTTATTACCTTTTTACAGATTTTATTAAGCTCTTTATATTTTACAAAGGCTGCAGATGTACCCTCAGATTTGTATTTTTTAAATGCCCTTTTTTTGTCATGTATTGCCCCTTTCAAAGAAGGTGTAAGCCATGTGGGATTTAATTTGAGTCATTTATACTTGTTACCTATAGGAATAAATTTTGCACTATAATAACTCAAAGTATCATTTGTCCCATTATATGACATTAGTTCTTCCCAGTCTATATCCTGAATTGCAGCCCTCATCCTGGGGAATTTGGCTTTCTTAAAATTAAATGTTTTTGCCCTCCCAGCCTGCGTTTGTTTTTTACAGTATAGGTAAAATGTAACTATATTATGATCACTGTTACCGAGGTTTTCACGAACATTGACATTCCCAACAAGATCGGCATTATTAGAAATGACCAGATCCAACAGAGCTTCACCTCTAGTCGGGTCTTGCACAAACTGGCCCATAAAATTTTCCTGCAACTGGTTGAGGAAATGTCTCCCCTTTGCAGTTGAAGCTGAACCATGACACCAATTAATATCCCGGAAATTAAAATCTCCCATTATCACTACAGTACCCGCTTGTGCAGCCCGCTCCATCTGTTTATATAGCTGACCTTCCATCTCCTCAGTTATATTGGGGGGTCTATAGATTACACCAAAAGTAATTTTTTCAGTGTTTACCTCCCTTTCTAGTTCCACCCACAAGGTTTCAACCTCCTCACAGTATTCACTCACTATTGTCTCTTTCACACTCGCCTTCATATCATTTCTCACATACAGACATACACCACCGCCTTTCCTATTTGTCCTGTCTTTCCGAAACAGTGTAAAACCCTGTAGATTTACAGCCCAGTCATGTGAAGAGTCCAGCCATGTTTCAGCAACACCAACTATATCTATATTTTCTTCCAGTATCAAGGCCTCCAGCTCCCCCATTTTGCTTGCTAGACTTCTGGCATTTGTGAACATACACTTTAACTTGCCTGTCAGTCTTTCACTTTTATTATCAGAAATGTGATTTGACATTATTTGGACATTTTTATTTACACTGCTGTTTTGTAACGAAAGGATCTCCTTATCTTGTTGCCTAGTCCTCTCCCCACTTTCTGTTTCTCCCCCCACCAATATAGTCTGACCCCTCTCTAACCTGGCTACCCCTTTTTTTTCTACATTGACCTCCCTCCTCAGCCCTAGTTTAAATACTCCACCACCCCAGCTAGAATTCTCTCCCCCAGCACAGCGGACCCCCTTCCATTTAGGTGCAAATCATCTGCAGAATACAGTTTGTACCCCAATGAAAAGTCAGCCCAGTGCTCTAGGAACCCAAAGCCTTCTCCTCTACACCAAGACTTAAGCCATGCATTTAACTCCCTGAGCTCCCGCTGTCTTTCCTGTGATGCGCATGGCACAGGCAGTATTGTTGAGAATACAACCTTGGAGGTCCTTCCCTTCAGCTTGTAGCCTAGTTCTTTAAAATTATTCTTAAGGCTCCTCCACCTACCATTTATTCTGTCGTTGGTACCGACATGGACCACGACAGCTGGATCATCACCAGCCCCTCCCAGCAATTTGTCCACCCGTTCCACCACATGCCGAACCCTGGCACCAGGGAGACAGCAAACCATTCGGGTCAACATTTTGGGTCAACTGTAATATACCCAAAATACTGTATACCCAAAATATTTTATACTAGGATGGGGTTTTTATTTAATATCAATTAGTGAATATACATAATGAAACCTAGAGTAATGCTCTGTTCACATCTGTGTTGTACACAGAAGCCACAATGCTGTAATAAATTATAATGGAGTCCATTAGGTTCCACAGAGGTGTCCGTCATTTTGCATGCAGCGCTATTCTCCTGTAAAAATTAACAAATCTACATCAGAGGCTCCAAAAGAGCCTTCCCCACAGATGTGAACCTAGCCTAACATACACAACGTTTTTTCCATGGGAAAGGAAAGCTGGAAAGAGTTGTATTACTGGGAATAAATGGCACAATGTTAAGGAATTTTCCTGTAGACTGTGATGTGTCATATCCTAGGAAATAATCCAACATTAGTGTTAAAGTATTTTAATACTTTAGCAATATAAATGTAAGCCAAAAAAACACTGCATAGAATAAAAAAATCTTTATTCCAAATTTCTACTAGGTCAGAAGGTAAATGATTTAGTTTCAGCTTTCATTTATTTTGTTAAAAAAAAATTATCATTGTCCCTAATTTAGCAGTACAGCTCTATTTATTTATTTTAAAATACTGCAGCTTTTCCAAAAGACTGAAACCATTCATAACCATTCATATCAGTAACTGTCACCATCTTTCCCTATTTAAAAAATAATAAGTTACGACATTGTTAATGTGTAAACTAAAATTTCTGATCAATTCAATAGCCATTGTCACGAAGGGTCTGTGGACCCACTGAGCCATACCGCCTTGGTCTTGGCAGCTGGCCAACAGGGCGCAGGTGAAAGTCTATAGTTCGTATAGGTACCTGTGGCAGCTCAGACAGCAGCAGGGTCGGCTCGGCTAGGACTAGGCAGCAGGTAGACGTCAGGCGAGGTGAAGCAGGTCAGATGTGGAATACAGCATGACACGACTTTGGCACAGCACAGTGCTTGACCAGGATGGTATGGAATGCAAGGAACAGGAACAGGAACTGGAAAAGGTACAGGAACAGGAAACTGGAACAGGAACAGGAAACAGGAATCACACTAGGAGGCCATCACATAGACAAACTAGGAAACATCAACAATGCTCAGTTCATCAAGAAGTCCGGTACGCACGCTGCCCCTTTAAGAGCGGGCATGAGCATGCGCGCGCACTCTACGGGATCCGGCTGAGGTGAGTTGAAGCGAGCGCTGGCATCTCCTGAGGAGGAGGCTGGGGCCAGCGCTTGCCGACACATGACTGCGGCTGTCAGGAGGGGATTGGAGCTGACAGCCCGCAGCCACGGACATTATAGCCATGTCTTTCTTATTTCTTACTTCTCTATCACTCTCTTATTATTGTAACTTTACTTCCTAATAAATCTTTCATTTAATTTCACCTTGAGACAAGAGAGTTAGTTCAAGATTTCCTTATAAATTATGCACAACTTAATTCCTATAAATATTTTACCTACACCTAATATACTATTGGAATGATATTTAAACATTTAGATAAAATTGATGGATGTCATAGGTTTGTAAGAGTGTGGGGAGTATTTCCAGGAGGAACCCAGTGGTACCATTTGGCTGACTCGGGTTGAGACCAAGGAAGTAGGCCCCAGCACAGCTGATCAACTACAATGTCCATTAGCAGGGAAGGCAAGGTGAGCCGGAGCAGTGGGAGCTTCCTCTGCATGAATCCTTGAGTACCCTGCAGGAGCAGCAAATCCGTGAGGAATTTACTCCAGAAACCTTGTCGAAAGAGAACAGACTGGTAATGGCACAGTGGTGTGGTTTAGCAATCAGAGAAGTTTAGGCTTTGCCTCTGTGAATGCAATCTCGGAGGAAGTGTTAAATTACTTAAGGTCTCTCCTGTGGCAAAGCATTCTTAAACGTTTGGAAAACCTACAAGTTGATGAGCAATTTCAGTTCACCCTGAACAGTGTGCCGAAAGATACATAGGCTGCATGCATTACTAGGCCCCAACAGACAGTCGAGTCGGAGAGAGCAAGCCTGGTACCAGGTGGAGGCCTCCGTCAACGTTAAAGGCGAAAAGGGAGCTGCTGCCATTGCTGCAGCTGAGAGGAAGAGCAGGAGGAGGTTTGGTGCTCATGGAGGGGTCTGTTTTATAGCTGGGCTTCCTACTGAGCTACTGCTTCAATGTGCCAGTCATCCATGCCCGGCTTGAGGTCACACTGGATCGGGACCAGAAGTCCTAAGGAGGGACTGTATCATGATGCTCTTGTGACATCCTGAAGGCAAGAGGGAAATTTCTTATTTCTGCAAAGGGACTGTTTGATATGTTCGTGTCTCCTGACATTTAAGAAGGACTGTTTATAGTTTGTTCCTGAAATAAGGGATTGTTCCTGAGTTTTATTTTGGCCTATGTTTGAGTTTGTGCCTGTGCCAGGGACGACACCATTAAAAACAAGGGTGGAGTGTTAGAGTGTAGGAGAGTTCCCAACTCCTAAACGGGACTTTGCGTTAGCCTTAATGTATAGTTTTTATAAAAGGTACATATTTCAGCATGTGGTCTATTTATTTATGCATTCTGCCTTTAAAGTATGCCATTTGTGCTGTGTTTTATTCCCCCTAAGAGGAATTCCAGAGGAGTAGCCATCCCAGCCTGTATACTTTTGTCATGCTACTGTTGTTTACTGCATTCTAACATTATGACTGTACTGTAATCTTATTTGTACAGGCATTGATGGATGGCTCGCTGGATAGTCTAAATTGCTTGGCACCGGGATGTATAGCCTGGACACCATCTTGGCTGGATTTCCTGCAATGCCACAACAGCGCCAAGACGTTGCGGCATGGCTACACCGTGTCCTGATGCTGGGGATGCCTCCTATTCTATAAAACGGCTATATTCCCGTTAAGCCGACATTCAGAGTTCAGGTGAAAGGGGAGGAACCTGGCTATTGTTGGGCTGAGAGAGAGCTGCTGTGGAAAAGTCAGCTGTGAAACTGCTGAAAAGCGACAGGCATGTGTGGTTGGGTCTGTGTTTCCGGAGTCAGTTGCAGGTGACAGGCAGGAGCCCCCCCTGTGGTGCGCAAGAGTCGTGTGAGCAGTGATGGGTAAGGGCCGGAGGCTTCCCACATGGACAGTGGACAGCAGGTGCAGTGCAGTCAGTTGTGGTCTAGTAAGCCTGAAATTTCCGTACTAGCCCCTGTAAAATGAAGGAGCACCTTTGGTTCCGAGTGAGCCAGTCAGCCATTATCCGCCTGACTGAGCCATGTCTAAGACTGTACTTCTCATATTGAGAAGAGTTGTTGATTTTCCAGCTGTTGCCAGGTTTGCTGCAAACACCGACCTAGTAAAGTTCAGGTGCTACAAATCTCCTGTTTTCATATCATCTTTACCACGACACAACTTCACAGGATCGTACACCATCCAGGCCACACCTTAAATGTAATCGGAACCATTAAAAGCC